>NW_022103920.1:63902868-63906171 GCF_000313985.2 Echinops telfairi
AGGGGGATATATCACAGCATCATGCTTCACAGAGAGGGGCAATACAATTGCGTCATAGGGAGGGATTGCAACATAGGCAATACAAGCAACAGGAGTGGGATGACCTAGTCATCTTAGAGTGGTCCGGGCTTGCCTTTGGGCACTGCTTCCAGGGAACAATAACAGAAAGGAATGGGCCCTATTTGTTGTGGGATAAACAGTGGTGTCTGCTTGATCTAGACAGCTGATACCTCTCAGTGAGAATGACTCCCAATCCACTCTTGATGGTTGATGTTAGGGAGAATAACCTCTGACCTGCTTTCGCTGCCTAGTGAACAATTATTCTCAAGCTAAGTCTAGCATATATTTTGGGGAGACAATTTAAGAGAAATCCTTCTGTTCCTCACAGTCCTACTTGCTTGCTTTGGACCTATCACCAGGAGGGGTCCATTGCTAGAAGAATACATCATGTTTATCAAAGTAAGGGATGGACGAGGGCTAGGAGTACCCTCAGTGAGATGGACTGGCAAGGTAGCAGCAGCAGGGAACTTGAACCTTTTGGCCACTGTGAGGATGTATAGGATGGGCAGCACTATGTTCTGTTGCCAGCAGTTACACATCAGGTTGCCCTAAGTAGGCCAACCCCTTCCCCGTCTACAATATGTTCAGTCTGTGATTGGCTGAATTTGTGGGTGTCTAATCCCTAGATACAATGGGTCAAATATCTATTCACCTATATAACATTACTCAATATTATCTATCTCCATTTTATGGTACTATCCTCCAACATAGTTACCAAGTTTAGAAATAAACTGGGCACTCCCACCCTCTGCTGGTGACCACTCCCACACTAAGATGTAAAATATCTCTGTATCCCTGTGGCTCCTAGCATCATCCAAGTGCCACTGACCGTCTGCTATTGGTCACACTACATGACATTTGACTCTCTATCCTGCTACCTAACTTGGCTTTAGGCTTAAATTTTGAATACTTGGCTTGCAGAACGCTATGGATGACAGTTTAGAAGTCCAAAATCCATTTGGGTGGAGTCTCTGGTGACTCTCCTCTGACCATAGTCCAGGGATGTGAGTACCTTGCTTTCAGACAGAAAACATTGCAAAGTCTTTTATGGCAGATGTGATTAGGTAATAATGATACGGTTACACCATATCATTTGATTTCCCCTTTGACCCATTTTAAAGTGGTTTCCATTTTTAATATTTTCTATGTTCTTTTTGATTGAATTTTTCTGTTTTATTGTGTATTGTTGGGGTTTGTTGTTTTGTGTACTATTTTGTATATGAAATCCAGGATAGGTAAATCTATAGAGAGAGTAACTGGATTACTAATTACCTCGGAGTTAAAGGGTGCCTACGTGATTTGGGTGCCCAGGTAACCCCCACTACCCACAGAGTAGGAATGTAAACAGCCCTAATCTCCGACAGAGGATTGTAAAGAGGATCTCAGAAACTGCGCTTAGACCGGAATGTAACCCCTTGCCATTTTATCTCCATTTGGACCACTTTCAATTTATCCTACATTTTTAATGTCGTTTTTCTTAGATTGATTTTCTTTCATTGTTTATGTCATCATTATTGCTGGGTCCTTTCCCCCCGCCCCCCCTTGCAGTTCTTTGTCCTTGTTCTATATGTGTTTCTGTGCAGGGACACTAAGGTTTATGAAGGCAGTAACTGAAGTAATAGTTACCTGAGGGCATGAGGAGGAGGTGGAGGAGATGGGCAGTCAGCAGCAATGGGCCCAAGAAGGAAGAAATGTTCCAAAGCTGATTGTGGTGATGATCCTCAATCCTTCTCGACATGACTGAACTACTGGAATTGCAAGATGTATTAATTATAACTTAATAAAATTAAATTACAAAAAAATGCCTTTCAAAATCCCATGAAAAGAGCAGAAGAATTTCTCTGTAGGGACAATATTAATTTTAAAAAATCTGAAATAGTGGTGTGTTTCTGATAATAAACTACTTCCTTATTTTCCATTTTATTATGCTTGTATATAAAAAAAATAATGAACTGAGGGGCATGGTAGGGGAGCTTGGGGGGGAATATGTAGCTAACAACAATGAGTATAAGGAAGAAGAAAATGTTCTGAAATTGATTGTGGTGTTGATTATACAACTCTTCTTAATATGACCGAACTATTAAACTGTATGATATGTGAGTTATAGGCCAATAAACATTTTAAAATGATATTTTTTGGGGAAAAAAAACAGTCAAATTTTGACCCTTTGCTTTAAAAGCTCTCTCAATTCTAGTTTGCTTGGAGAATAAATTTTAATTTTCCTGGTACATAACCCACGGGCCTTGGTGATAATCCTTAGAAGAACAGGAGCTCCAGAACACTTCATTGTGTTTCTATGGAAGCTGTGCACAGACCAAGAGGCACTCTTTTACATAGATTAAAGGATACTTCATAGTTCAAAATCAGAAAAGGTATGTGTCAGGGTTGCATCCTTTTGCCATATTTATTCATTCTGCATGCTGAGCAAGTAATCTCCGAAGCAGGATCATCTAAATCCAAGGGCAGTAAGTCCTTCCATAAGAAGAACCACCCAGCATAAGACCTGAAGGAATTCCGTTTTACTTGGATCTTTAATAAGTGCTCATGGAAGCACGAGTCAAGAAATGAAATGCTTTAATACAATGTGAAAATCTGCTGGGGCGGGGCGGGGGGGGTGCTTCTTTAAAACATCAGAAAGCATAGATTTCACTTTGAGGACTATTGGCACCTGACCCGAACCATGATATATATCCAGTCACCTCACATACATGTGAAAATTGGGCAATGAATAATGAAAAGTGAGCGATGATCAAAGCCTTTGAAGTATGGTATTATTGATGAATATTGAACAGAATATTCATGCCAGATGAACAAAATCTGTCTTGGAAGAAGTACAGCCAGGATGCTCCTTAGAAGTGAGGATAGCAAGGCTCATGTACTTTGGGCAAGTTGTCTGGAAAAGGACGTCACGCTCAGTAAAGCAGAAAGTCATGGGAAGAGGAAGACCCTTATGACATGGATCGACACTGGGACTTCAACAATAGGGCCAAACATAGCAACAACTGTGAGGATAACACAGGACTGTGTAGTGTTTTGTACATACACAGGGTTGCTATGCGGCAGAACGGATTTAACAGGAGATATCAGAAGCAACATGGATGCCAGAAGAAGGAGCAAATCCATTGTGACAGGTTTTGTGTCAACATGGCTGAATCAGAATTATCAGAGGTTTGGGAGTAGACATCCCCTTACAGAAGGGTCTCGGGGAGGAGACGAGCCAGTCAGGGTGCGATGTAGCAACGA
>NW_022103920.1:63907247-63910948 GCF_000313985.2 Echinops telfairi
ATCTATCTATCTATCATCTATCTATCCACCAATAGTTGGAAAATATGGTCTTAGTGATAGAAACAAAGCTGAGGATCATGTGAAAGAAATTTGAAAGACCAACGACTTGTTTATTGCAAATACCTTTTTTCAACAACACAAATGGCAACTATCCACATGGACTACTCAAGATGGGATACACATAAATCAAATTAACTACATCTGTGGGAAGAAAAGATGGAGAAGCTCAATATCAGCAGCTAAAACCAGGTCATGGGCTGAATGTGGAACACACCAACAATTGCTCATTTGTAATTGAAACAAATTCACGAGAGCCAAAATACAACCTTGAGTCTACCCCATCAGAATTACTCAAGAACTGATAGAGTACATTGAACTCTAATGACAGAAGATCTGATGTGCTATGGGAAGACATCAAGAACATCATAAAGAAAGCAAAAGCTTATTAAAAAGATAAGAAAGAAAAGTGGATGTCAGAAGAGACTCTGAAACTTGCTCTCAATCATAGAGTAGCTAAGGCAAATGGAAGAAATGATGAAGTCAAAGAGCTGTATGTTAGATAGGGTTCTCTAGAGAAACAAAACTAGAATGCTAATAATGATATATATGTATATTTATATAGACAGATGGATAACAAGAAATAAACAATTAATCTATAAAGCAGTACAAATGGCTCAGTGCAACTCATTCCTGTGAGACAGCTGTGAGACACTGGCAGTCCTTCAAGTCTTGAGGGCCACCGGGTAGTCCTCTGTAGAGCAATTCAGGCTATCCAGCCACAGGCAGCAAACAGCAAGCCAGGTAGGTCACCAACAGTCAGCCAGATGACAGGGTCCGACAGTCCCCAGCTCAAGAGACATAAATTCCAATGATGTGGCAAAGCAGGTCTTGAAAGAACCTCAAATTACAGTGACAAAGTCCACAGGTTAGGTGTCCCACAGGTAGTGTAGCCTGCAAATGAAGGCACAGAACAAGCAAGGCAGACACACACTGGTCCGATGATCAAAGAGCAAGAGACAAGAAAGGTGAGGCTTGCCATTTATCTCTCCGCCCTTCAATTACTCCCACGTGTGTTCATCAGCCAGGTTGGCACAAAAAACGTTAACCATCTCGAGCTGAATAGAAAATTCCAAAGGGCAGCTCAAGAAGACAAAGTAAAATATTATAATGAAATGGGCACAGACCTAGAGTTAAGAAAGAAAAAAAAATTCAGCATACATACCTTAAACTGAAAGAACTCAAGAAAAAATTCAAGCTCCAAGTTAGGCAAAATTTTAAGGGCAAAATATTGAATGATGCAGGAAGCATCAAAAGAAGATGGAAAGAACACACTGTACTAGAAAAACGAGTGGACACTTCACCATGTTAGGAAGTAGCATATGAGCAAGAACCAATGCTATTGAAAGAAGTTCAAGTGGCACTGAAAGCATTAGCTAAAACTAGAGGTCCAAGAATTGATGGAACACCAATTAAAATGTTTCCACAAACTGAGGAAGCACTGGAAGAACTCATCTACATTAAGAAATTTAGAAGACAGCTACTTGGCCAACCAGCTGGAAGAGATCTATAATTGTACTCATTCCAAAGAAGGATGACTCAACAGAATACTCAAATATGGTACAATGTCATTGATAACACATGCAAGTAAAATTTTTCAGAAAATCTTCCATCAATAGTTGCAGCAGTAAATTGATAAGGAACCGACAGAAATCAGGCTGGACTGAGAAGAGAAGGTGGGGAAAGGGACATCATTGGTGATATGATGGATCTTGGCTAAAACCAGAGAATACCAGAAATATGTTTGTTTTATTGGCTATATCAAGGCATTCAAATGTGTGGATTATAACAAATTATGGATAGCCTTAAGGAGAATGGGAATTCCAGGACTTTTTTTGTCCTCATATGGAACTTGTACACAGATCAAGAGGCAGTTGTGTGAACAGAACAAGAAAATCCGGCATGGTTTAAAATTAGGAAAGGTGTGGTCAGGATTGTATTCTCTCACCACACTCATTCAATCGGTATGCAGAAAAAAATCATCAGAGAAGCTAGCTTATATGAAGAATGTGATATCAGGATTGGAGGAAGGCTTATGAACAACCTGTGATATGCAGATGACAATCTTGCTTGCTGAAAAGTGAGAGCTTGAAGCACTTGCTGATGAAGATCAAGTATTGCAGCCTTCATCACGGATTAAAACTTGATATGACAAAACCAAAATCCTCACAAATGGACCATCATGAAACATGGAGAAACGATCCATGAAGGTGGGAGGAGGGGGAAAAGAGGAGCTGATACCAAGGGCTCAAATAGAAACAGAAAATGATGATGGCAACATATGTACAAATATGCTTTATTCAACTGATGTGTAGAATGTTATAAAAGCTGTAAGCGCCCCCAATGAAATGATTTAAAAAATTGAAGTTTTCAAGGGTTTTGTCTTTCTTGCATCCACAATCAATACTCATGGAGGCAACAGTCAAGAGATCCAAAGACAAGTTGTATTAGGTAAATCTGATGCACAAGACTTCTTTAGAATGTGGACAAGCAAGGAAGTTACTTTAAGGACTAAGGTGCACCCCACCTGAGCCATGGTCTTTTCAATTGTCTCATATGCGTGTGAAAGTGGGATGTTGAATAAGGACGACCAAAGAAGAGCAGATGCATTTGAATTGTGGTGCTGGAGAAGGATGTCAAAAGTACCATGAACTGCTCACAGGACAAACAATCTGTCTTGGAAGGAGTAGGGCCAGAATGCTCCTCAGAGGGAAGGAGGGCAAGACTTCTTCCTACAGACTTTGGACATGAGGTCAGGAAAGACCAGTTTCTGGAGAAGGGACAGTGAAAAAGGGGAAGGGTCTCAAGGAAATAGATGGACACGGTGGCTACAATGGGGTCAGGCACGAGAACAATTGTGAGGATGGCACGGGCCGTGCAGTGTTTCCTTCTCTTGTGCATGGGGTCACTATAGGTCAGAGCTAATGTGATGGCATCTACCAAAACCAACAATGCGTTACCACAGGTTTCACCATGGACCCCTGGGGGCCCAGGGGGTTCGGACTTGGGCCATCATCCTCAAGATCAGTAGTTAGGAATCCCCAGCTGCTCTGATTTTTGAAGGATGAAGTTTTTTGCTCCCCTAAAAATTTGCAGCCTCAGAAACACACAGCAGCAGCTCTACTCTGTTCCACAGCATCACTAGTAGGATGTCACTGGGGTTTGGTTTTTTTGGTGGAGTAGGGGGCTTGGGCTCTCATTCTTTTTTCTTTAGTTCTCATTTTCTGGAAGGAACGCTTGTTGGTAGGTCTAGAGGCATGGCCATAGTTGAGGGAAGGAACATCAGCTATGAGGAAGTCAGAAAATAAAGACAATCCCCCTGGCACCCTCTGACTTCCCTCCGTCCTGTGCTACTCTAGTTAGTTCCACCCCACAATCCAGCAGCACCCTCTGACCAGGGGTCAGGACAGGGGTGATGAGCACTTCCTAGGAGGGTGGTCCATGGATTACAAGGCTTTGGAAATTGAAGATCAGGGGAGACCGAGGCTCTGGAAGCTGCCAGCCACACTGCTCCCTCTACCCTCTCATTCCCCGCTAGTCTGGCAATTTGAATACTGACTAGACATTGCATAATTTTTTGCAAGGATCTATGACAAAGTGTGTGAACTGCGATGCTGCTAGGAAGATACTAGTTTGGACTAGAG
>NW_022103920.1:63911619-63913658 GCF_000313985.2 Echinops telfairi
TTCCTGTAGGTGAAGACCCTTCTGAGGTACACACTAGAGCCCCTGGAAACCAAAGGAAGGTGGGAAGGTGGAGGAGTAAAAGACAGAGATGATGAGCTTTGAAGACCGAGTTGGTGGCTGTACCATGAAACTGAAGAAGGCATGCAAGGAGAGAAGACATTCTGGTGTGGGGGGTTCTGCTTGTAAACACAAACAGTTCCCCCTGGGTCGATTTTGACTCCCGGTGCCCACGTGTGTCAGAGTATACCTGTGCACAGTGGGTTTTTCAGCGGCTGAGTTTTTCACAAGGCCATCACCATGTCTTCAGAGGAACTTCGGGGTGACCTCTGGCCCTCAAACCTTTTCTGTTAGCTGTCCAGCCAATACAGCCAAAGGAGCAGGATTAATCAATTTGGTCTTCTGTCCATCAAGTTTCCAATGCCTGACGATACATGCACATGTTGTCCACTAGGCGGCTCATGGTTCTATAGATGTACAGATCTGAGTTGGTGGTACAGATAGCAGTGAACTTAGCATTGTAGCTCTGCAGCTTCTAATTCTCTGAGCCTTACCTTTCTCATTGGAAAAGTTGGACACTCAGAGCTTCCTCACGGAGCTTGGAGCAGGATTAAGCTAGATTAAATACATAAACCCATTAGCACAGTTCCCGACTCTTTATTTTGTGTGCTTGCAAAATATAACTGGCAGAAGTAGTCAATGGAGAAGCGCTAAGTGAAATCACAAGTTTGAAAGGATTTTCTTGTTTTTCTGGACTACCAATTCCCACATTACAGAACGTCACAAAGGCCAATCGGAATTTATAGCAGTTGATTCACTGGTAGTGGGTGTCCGGACAAATTTTTTCATTAACATTGTAGAATCTAAAATAAATGTAAAGCTGCACACACATTGGCTGTGGGGATTTAGTGGTAGAATTCACACCTTCCATGCAGGAAACTCCGATTCATTTCTGACCCATGGACCTCGTGTGCTGCCATCACCCACCTGCCAGGGGAGGCATGTGTGTTTTTATGATGCTGGACGGACATCAGTGGAATTTCCGGGCTGTGATAAGCAAGTGACAACTACTTCTGAAATCAGTCAACGAACAGAACAAAACAAACCTAAAGAACGAACCCGGCATGAAGCGTAACGACCTGATCCGCAAACCATCCTGAGGATGGTGCCGGACAGGGCAATGCTTTTTAGGCTGTCGTACCGGAGGATGCCCCGAGTCAAGACCCACTAGATGGCAGCAACAGCAACGCATGTGCACATACGGCAATTTCAGGTAAGTGCCTGCTAGCTGTGAATATCAGCTCCCTTACATGGAAACAATCGGTGCAAACAAGCTAGGGTGGGTAACAGGAGTGTTGAGGATCAGTCCCTTCTGCCTTCTCTCCAACCTCTTTGGCTCTGTATATCCCAACCCACACCTGGGTAATGTCCCACACGCAGGAGTAAGGATGCATCTTAGGAAAAAGTGTTCCCTGGGTTTTGCAGAGCCTATGATCTATCTGCAGGAAGAACTACTCAGGGATCTCTATCTTCAGAGATATTTTCTGATCTATTTTCTTTGCTACTCAGAGTGAACCTACTACAAATTCCAGCCTCCACCAAGGGTGGGCTGGCAGCTGAGGATATGGATGGGTTTTCAGGTAGCATCGGGCCTCGGGGCATGAAGCAGTTTCTGCGTGCTGGGAGGGAAGTGGGGAAGAATGCCACTGTCACGTGAGTTATTGCTTGCTAGGGAACATGCACCTGATTAGAAAGATGGCGAACATTGTCTGTACCTCTTGTAGTTAGGGCTCAGATACTGTATTGGTGTTTAGGATCCTGTCTAAGCTGTTATGGGAGAGGCCTCCCAGGGAAACTATCAGGGGTAGAGAAGTTGTAGAGAGAATTCCTCATCACCAAGCACTTGTGACTTAGTGGTTACAAGTTGGGCTGCTAACTGTGATATCAGGAATTCAAACTCACCAGCCACCTCACAGGAGAAAGAGGGGACTGTCTACTCCCACCAACAGTTACAGACTCAGAAACTCACATGAGCAGTCCTC
>NW_022103920.1:63914630-63929388 GCF_000313985.2 Echinops telfairi
GCTAATATTGAATTTATGAACTTGATCTGGACTGGGCTGGGATATTTTATTGATGCATAATTACTTCTTGATATAAAGTTCTCTCTTACACATATATAAGTATCTATGGATTTGTTTCTCTAGTCAACCAGACTAGCACAGAGCCAAAGGGAACAAGTGTCAGATTACTTTCATCCTGACTCTACCCTTGGGGTGGAGGCTGGAATAAAATAACCATCTCAGGATATTTCCTCCAAAGACAAGTACGGATGTTGTACACAAGCAGCTCAGTTTTCATGTCTTATGTTTGGGAATCTAATTTATTCTTCTGGCTCCCTGGACCTGTCTGGCTTCAGTGAAATTGCTTATCTAATCAGCCATTCCTTTAAGCTTTAGATCAGCCTGGTAAATAGCTCAGGCCTACCAGACTATATCATCTGTCATGCTGACAGAACAAAAATGTACACCAACCGTTCGTAGACGTATCATCAGTGACAATGATTGTTGTTGTTGTTGTTGTTGCTAGGTGCCAGGGAGTTGGTTCCTACCCTAGTGACCCTACGTACAACGGAATGAAGTGCTGCCTGGTCCTGGGCCGTCCGCATAGTCTTTCTTATGTTTAAGCCCTTTGTTGCTGCTGCTGTGTCAACCCAAGCAAGACAACATCCTTGACATTGATGACAGTCTTTGAATTGTGCAACCATTCTCAGCAGCTATAATTTCTGGTATGAAGCGCTGTTCTAATAAGCACTGTTATATTCAGTGCAGAATCCTCACCAGGGGTGGTAAGGATGCCCCACAGAGAAGCTGTGCAGTAATTCAGGAAGGCGAGAATGAAGTCGTAGACAGGAGATGGCAGAGAATGGAGAGAGAAGCCACAAAATTCACATGGAGGCTAGAAAATAAATTTATCAGGGGTTGAGCCAAAATATATTTGAAAGCATGCTGTTGTCATGTGTCATTGAGCTGTTTTTTACTCTTAGCAATCCTCTAGGTGCGGATTAGAACTGCCCACAGGGCTTCCTGACTTTGACCTTGACAGTAACAGATCACCAGGGCTTCCCTCCACGGCTGGTGGGTTTGAGCCACCAACCATTGGTTAGCAGCTGAGCGCTGAGCTAATGGGCCACTTGGTGTCCTTGTGTTAAAAAGTAAGGGATCACAATTTAAGAAAAAGAGGAGCCCTGGTGGCAGCAGTTCCAAGCCACCAGTTGCTGCTTGGGAGAAAGATGAGGCTTCCTAAGCCTGTAAAGGGTTAGAGTGTCAGAAACTCACAGGGGCAGTTCTACCCTATCTGAAAGGGTTGCTATGAGTCAGAATTGACTCGATGGTAGTGAAGGAATGAATTTAAGAGAAAGGAAAGTGTGACACCATCAAAGTTTTAAAATAATCATCAGGAACCGAGATGTGAACATACCCAGATTTTTTTCATTCAATCTTAGGCAGCATCACTGAAAACTTTTTAAAAAATTTAAGAGATGCAATTTTGTGTAGCATAAATCCAACTGACATGGCTTCTTTAAAGAATTTCATCTGACATAGATCCTGCTTCGGACCCTACCGGCCTGACCTCAGCAGCTAAGACATCTATTTCTTCGTTTCTGTCTTTATATCATCTATGATTTCTAAACTCCATTCACACCCTCGGTCAAAATTGTTCATGCTTCAGACGACATCACAATAGCTCCGATTTGGAGTAGCTGCGTGCTGAGCATAGCACCAAGCACTTCACAAAACTCTCTCCATTTAGTAAACACAGGATAATGACTATCCCTTTTTAATGCAAAATTGAAGAGAATTTAAAAATCACCTGGATTCCCAAATTGGGTGAATGCGGTTATTTTGTAGATAAAAGAATCTCTCATCTAGAAAAACAAAAATCTAAGAGTCATCACCTTAGGGTCGCAAATTTCTGTTCACTGCATTCCTGTCCCTTTGAACAGGACCAAGGCCCAAACGGCAGCTGTGAAGTCCACTGCAACTCGAGAGATGCGGTAAGGAAGAGTGGACCACCCCCATAGACTCCCTAAGGCACCACAGAAGCAGGCACCGCGTCTTTCTCCCAGCGAACCCACCATTTGGGTCACAGCCAAGGATTTCACCACGACACCGCCAGGGCTCTTCTTTGAGCAGAGCAGGCCCACCCAATTATCCCACTACATCTGGCCTGAGGATCCAGCCACCGAGGAAAATGCCGGGACCTCTCTCTGGTGCACTCCCACTAATCCCAGACCGACTGCTTCTATAGACGCCCCTCAGCTCCCTGAACTCAGGGCTCACCATCCCAGATGTGGAGAGAGGCTTTGGGCTCCTTCCAGTTTAGAGACTGAAAAAAATCCCTCCTCTGGTTCACTGAGGCTTCAGCTTCCTATCTGACTCTTATCCCTGCTTGCTCCCAAAGGATGCCAACTTTATTGGTAATGGGTACTTTATCCTTGGTTTCAATTACTAGGAACCCCATGTAACCGAGTAAAACTGCCTTATAAGTTTGGGGCTAATCTTTCTGAGAGCGAATCTCCCATAAATCTCTTTATGAGACTAATCGTTATGATATTCAATCTTTCTTCTGCAGAGCTGCTGGGTGGGTCTGGACCATCAACCTTTCAATTAGCTGCCAAGTGCTAAACCGCTGCACAATCAGGACTCCTTCCCACTGCATAAGTATCACACAACAGTGAGATCAGTCCTCTGATGGCTAAATGATGGTAGTGCCAAAGACACAATTCACTGATTTAATAGAGACGTCTGTCATTCCTTAGGAACCCTGGTAGTGTAGTGGTTATGAGTTGGGCTGCTAACTACAAGGCCAGTAGTTCAAAACCCCCAGCCACTCCAAGGGTGAAATACGGGGCTGTCTACTCAGAAACTCACAGGGGCAGTTCTACCCTGTCCTCTGGGGTCGGCATTGACTCGATGGCACTGAGAGGGTTTGTTTTATTTTTCTGTCATCATTTACTAAATGGCGCTGCTCAGTAGTGTCCACCTTGGCTGTTCTTGGGGAAATTGCTGGTTCCCACCTTCATATGTTCTGATATCTGGGCTTGGCCTGAGCATCAGTACTTTAAAGCTCTCAGGTAATTCTTTTCAAGTCAGATTTTTAAGTAACTAGATTGAAAACCACCTGAGTTCAGAGAAGTGTAGACAATACCAATATTAAGTAAAATGCAAAAATTTGAGTCCCCCCCAACCCACTCAATTCTCTTGTCTGAGACTACCATAACATTTATATTTCTTTTAGTGGATAAATATAAGCTGGCTCAGATTACTTAAAAATTACTCTGGAAGGAAAATAAGTTGAGTAGATAGGTTTGACACTTGAGAGAACAGCAACCTACCCCCCCCAGCACACACCCCCCCCCCCCCCAATGCTAATGCTGTGAGGATCATTCCTCTTGTCTAAAGTGAAGACCAGCGGTGAATTTCCCCACTCTTCCTACCTTAACTGAAGACTGAAGCAGGCTGTCCTTAACAATGTGCGTCACGACCTGGAGGGGCTAGCTTCCTGCTTGCGGTCCTTTGCTTGGGCATTGGCTGTTTTCAGAGCTGTCTGAAACAGCTGTCTGCAACATCTATCTGTCTGTAGCGATAGATGGCTTATCAATTAAACAAGGGGACAAGTGTCAGCCCTAGGGTCTGGCTCAGCCTAAGACATTCAGAGGGAGTCTGGGAAGTAGAGTTGCTGCCTCAATTCTTCTCTTTACAGACGACCAGCGCTCAGACATGGAATCCAAAGCACAGATTTCAAGGAGAAAAGTGTCAATTTCTGGGAAAAAGAGAGGTTTATTAATCAAACAGAATGACTAGCAATGCTGTGAAAACCATATAAGGGAACTTATATGCAAACTCCACGTTTGAGTGAACGTTTGGAAGCCCCTTCGCATGATGTACAATTTGATTACGCTACACAGAGCAGCTTTCTTCTTTCACCCAGCCCCTTAGTGTGGCTGGTTTTGGACATGTCATTGATCCACCCCTCTGCCTCCGCTCCCCCCTCCCCCTTACTGGTATGAGGCTTTTCTAAAGGCAGAGGTAGAGGAGTGGTCACTAATTATCCACAAGGTGTGTGGGCCCTAACATTAGAGTGCACATGAATCTTGCCATGGTCCAGTTCTTACAGTTCATGCAGGCAATAGCACTGTCATCAAAGAAGATGCCTGGCTCTTCTATACAGACATTTCTGAATGCACACTTTAATGACCACTCTACTGGCTGATAAAAGAGAGTGGGGACAATACAAACCATTTTAAACTGGAGCTACAACCTGAACAGGATCAGAGATGAGCAAAAAGAAGCAGTCAACCAATGAGCAACAGAGAAGCCATCATATTTTCTATAGATCAGACCAGGTCAGGGAAGAATGAGAGAAAGCTCACAGTGAGGCTTGCATTAATTAAATGAAGGGTTAGCCATAAACAGCAGGCTCCACCTTATCTTCAGCAAGCCCTAGCCTGCTGTGTATGTGGAGATAATGATGAACTGGTCTCCTTGGCAACGGAGGCGTGCTTACTCAGCAGGGAGACAGGCAAGCATCAGCAGGCTGGAATGAGTGCTGCTACTCCTGCCCTTTCTTGTTAATGCTCACGCCATCCAGATAAACTTCTTCATGGCTGTCATGTACTTATCATCAGCTCACTCTATCATTGAGTACAGTCTTCTTAACCCGAAACCATGAGCAATTCCAGCCTCCATGCAGATAGCTAGTGAACAATTCTGCTGCCTAATTCCCAAATTTCCTTTGATGCCTTCCATCTCAGACCCCAAATCCAAGGAGCCTAACGTGGAACCTAATATCCTGAAAAATACCTCAACTAGAAATCTTAAACTGCTAAAATCTATTCTGAGATTACCACCTGCTGTCCTTTTTTTCCCTTTCTATTTTCAGATTTACTGTGTTTGTATGGATTAGGGTAATAAGACCCTGCTGGTGTCTGTTCCACGTCTCAGCCTGGATTTCTTCATCTTACATTCCTCTCTTATGAGAAAAATCAAGACCAAGGATCAATGCTATAATCCTCTTTCTCTGATCCCAAACCCTGGGGCTGCTGGTGTAACAACACAAAGCCACAGATTTCCCACGTGGTCAAGGTGTGGTTGCTCATCTCAGCATATTTTTACTTGTCAGTGATCAGCCTCTTTACCCCATCTTCACAGTGGCGCCAACTTTGGCACCATCGGCACAAGCCATGCCTACCTTCTCTAACTCATGTTGTTGGTTCCAACTCACAATGCCAATATGCAACAGAGCAAAGCACTGCTCAGTGCTGTCTTGTATTCACAGTGGTTGTCATGTCTGAGCTCATTGCTGTAGCTACTGTGTCACTCCATCTCCTTGAAGGGCTTCCTCTCTTTTAATGACTTTTCATTTAGTGAAGCATGAAGTCCTTCTCCAGGAACTGCTCTCTTATGACAGGGCCAAAGTACACAAGATAAAGTCTTGCCTTTCTCACTTCTAAGGAGTGTTCTGGCTTTTCTGCCCAGAAAGATTTGTTTGTTCTTCTGGCAGTAACAAAGTGTTTTCAATATTCTTGATCAAAACCATAATTCAATCCTTCTTTGGTCTTCCTTATGCATTGTCCAAGTTTCACATGCACTGAGATGATTAAAAATATCATGGCTTGGGTCAAGTGCACCATACTCCTGAAAATGATATCCTTGCTGTTAAACTTTAAAGAGGCTTTGTGCAGCAGAGTGACCTAATGCAATACAGTGTTTGATTTTTTTTTAAAGATCATTCTATTGGGGCTCTTACAGCGCTTATAACAATCCATATATCAATTGTATCGAGAATATTTGTACGTTTCCATCATCATGTTCTAAACATTTATTTTCTATTTGAGCCCTTATCAGCTTTTTTCTCTCCTACCCCACCCTTCCATCCTCATGAACCCTTGATAAATTATAAATTATTATTTTCATATCTTATACTGACTGCTGTCTCCCTTCACCCACATTTCTGTTGTTCATCCACCTGAGGGGGGGGAGGGCATGGTTTATGCGTTGATCACTGTGGTCGGTTTCCCCTTCCTCTCTTTCTCCCCCCACCTTCCCGCTATGGATCCACATGAAATGAAATCTTTGACATCTTCAATCTTTCCTCAGTTAGGATCATGCTATTAGAAAAGTTGTGAGGATATTTTGTGTGTGTGTGTGTGTGTTGACATTGAATTATGATCAATATTGAAGGCTGTAATCCTTGATCTTCATCAGCAAGTGCTTCCAGTCTTCCTCGTTTTCAGCAAGCATGGTTGTGTCATCAGCATATGGTAGGTTGTGATAAGCCTTTATCCAATCTTAATGTTGTATTCTCCTTCATCTAGCCCAGTTCCTCAGATGATTTGCTCAGTAGACAGATTGAGTAAGCGTAGTGAAAGGATTTAACACTGACACACACCTTTCCTGATTGTAAACCATGCAGCATTGTTCAAATGACTGCCTCCCCTTCATGTATAGTTTCTACATAGGCAGAACGAAAGGTATTTTTGAGTGCCTCCCAATCTTCTGGTATTACATCCGACAATGTTCTGCTGCCATTCATAAGATTTCAGTGGTTAATCCCTCCAAAGTGGATACCCTGTTCCTTCTTCACATCTGTCCTTAGTCTGGAAGCTCTGCTTAAATCTAATCACCTTGGGCAACCCTGCTGGTATTTAAAATCACCAGTTGCATTGCCTCCAGAGTCAGCGATACACAAGCCACCACACTATGACAAAATGCCAGATAAGTGTTCTCCAACTCATATGCCAACAAACTTTTCTGCCTCTTCTGCTCAAGGCTCAGTGGGCAAACTCTACCTCCTCCTCTTGCCACCATGGGAGACTTTCCTATCTCCCTCCTGCAAGCTCAAAAAGTGGTTTCTTTACCTACCTTCAGCCTCTCCTCCACTGGATTCTTCCTAGCGGTAAAAGGCCTACTCACATTTCTCTCAACTTAAAATGATATCCCTTGATTCAATATACCTGTTAGAGTAAACCTAACAATCACGGGGTTTGTAAGTGCAATTGTACAGCAATAACCTATAAAGATCATAGTAAAGTCATAGAAAATAGGAGAGAAAGTAAAATAAAGGAGTCAGACACATTTCATGGTAGCATGCTCACCTCCGGGAGGGCCATGATCTCAGCAGCCAGGTCCGTGCAGAGAGAGGGGAGAGAGGAGCAAATAGCTATCTGACCAAGGTTTATATGTCCTTAGGGGGCATGCAAGCCCCTCTGATTACAGGTAACCACCTACATAATAGGAAGGGGCTGTACAATAGGCAGATGCACGACAGGAAGGGGATGAGCTAAGGGTGTACACGCAATAGGAAGGGGAGGGATTAGGCATATACATGTGACAAGATGGGCGGATCCTAGATTCAAGATGGCAGTCTAACTTTGGTCATTCTTGAGTTGGCTACACCTTGTCTCTGGGCTCCCCTTCAAGGAAACAATCCACTATCCTTACCAGCAGAGTGGCTGGTGATTTTGAACTGCTGACCTTGTAGTTAGCACCCCAATGTGTAACCCAATACACCACTAGGTCTCCTTGGGATAGATTGACAATGCTGTTATTATTAGAATACTCATGTACTTTTTCAGGATGCCACTATGCCGCCTTGAAGCAAACCGTGTATTCAGATGACTTGTCTTTTTTAGACTTATAAAGTGGTCTCTATAAACCATATTTTATAAATAGATTTGAGCTCTCACTTTCAGGATTAAGACCTGACGTCCTACTAGGCCTCCCACACCCACCTCACCACCAATTTGGATCGCTTGTTGTTCCCTTGTCCCTGGGTTTGTTAACACCTCTTCCTTTCCCACCTCCCCCTCTTTTGCAGGGGGGCCTCGGGGAGGAGACAAGCCAGTCAGGGTGCGATGCAGCAACGATGAAAAATACAACTTTCCTCTAGTTCCTAAATGTTTCCTCCCCGCTCCCACTATCATGATCCGAATTCTACCTTGCAAGTCTGGCTAGACCAGAGGATATACACTGGTACAGATAGGAACTGGAAACACAGGGAATCCAGGGTGGATGATCCCTACAGGACCAGTGGTATAAGTGGCGATACTGGGTGTGTAGAGGGAAAGTAGGTTGGAAAGAGGGAACCAATTACAAGGAACTATATGTGACCTCCTCCCTGGGGGACGGACAACAGAAAAGTGGGTGAAGGGAGATGTCGGACAGGGCAAGATATGACAAAATAATAATTTATAAATTATCAAGGGCTCATGAGGGAGGGGGGAGCAGGGAGGGAGGGGGAAAATGAGGACCTAATGACGGGGGTTTAAGTGGAGAGGAAATGTTTTGAGAATGATGAGGGCAATGAATGTACAAATGCGCTTTGCACAATTGATGTATTTATGGATTGTGATGAGAGTTGTATGAGCCCCTAATAAAATGATTTTTTTTAAAAAAGACTGACGTCAAAGAACAAGTTGTTCTTATGATATGACCCTGCTCAATACTTATCTGCATGAAGCAATCACTGATCCTTTGGATAAAACATGGTGAAGGTATCAGATGGTGCCTTGATATCAGAAAGTATCAGATGGTGCCTTGATATCAGATAGCATCTGAGGTCTTAAAGCCTTGTCCTAAAACAGCCAGTCATCTAAACAGCCACCCTCCAGTCCATGCAATAGGAAGCCTACTACCATAAGTGTAATGAAAAGATTTTTAATAAAATCCATGATCAGAGGAGGACCTGTATTAGAGTTCAAATATTATCCACTTGATTTGTGACGGCTACATTTTATTGTAGTGGAGCCTCTCCACTTTTGAGTAATAACACAAACTCAGGCTTCATTGAGTTCTTTCTGTTCATTAATCTGGCAATATAAAAAACTTTGCCCTCAGGTAGGATACGTTTGACAGTGGATTACTACAAATCTACTACCCAGCCCAGGGAGCTCAGTCTTCCTCACAGAGATTTGCCTGGGCATGTCCTTAATGGAAATTGGGGTACCAATGGAAGGAAAATCCTAATAGAACATTTTAACCCTTGGAAAAGAAACCACAGGCACTCCCATGCCCCATGTACTTCCTCATTCCCGGGACCCATCCATCCCACAGCCCCTTCCTCCTTTACTTATGACCATGTGCCGATTCCCCTTCTGTGACCTTGCTCTTGGAGATAAAGTACAAAAGCTACACCCACCCAACTTTCAGGACCCAGAGCTTCTGGAACTATAGTTCCTCTGGTTCACCAGTTAATACGTTTTTCTTCTTTCAAGTTCTCCAAGAGTGCCGGCGCCTGGTTATGGTTTTGCTGCTACACCAAGGTCACATGGTCAAACCTGGACCAAGATGATCAGAGGAGCCAGAGCAAACCCTATACGTGTTTCTAATCTTCAACAGTGTACACATCCCAATGACGATCCCCTTCCTGCTTCTGCAGTCTCTGTCTCCAACCACGCTTTTGTAAAAATGTCCTTCATTTTCCATCTGCTGGAATGAGCAGTGTGGCCAGGAATCCTTCAGACAGCATTATGGACTCATACCAATGGTCTCTCTCATTCAGATGACTGGTCTTTGTCTTCGTTCTTTTTCAGACCTAATCAAGGGGTTTCTTAAACTATATTTGAGTTTGAGATCGGTTTCCCTACAACAGTAAGCAGAGGCTGGGGAAGGGGTGTGTGTGTATGTTTAGTATTGCCCTCATATTTGCTGGACTATAGCCTCGAGTTACCTTACAAACCTGCTGTCCAGACTAGTTCTGACTTGGTGAAGCTCAAAAGCACTAGGTGCTTCAACATGCAGCGGATACTCCTTTGTTCTCCCTGTTCCTTGCTTATTGTGAGCTGACTGGCAGTCAGCAAGCAGTGTATCTAAGGAAGCCTGCAGGTATCCTCCTCCGCTCCAGGGCATTCATTCAGACCGGCCAGCAAACTATCCGTAGCATAGGCTGTGAAATGACTCAAAATTTACTATTAGCAAATAATGTTTAAGGGACCTTGCCATTCTTTTGTCTCTTAAAGCACGACTCTGTCAATAGCAAGCAATCAGAATTTTGTTATTGGTGTTGTTAAGTTCCTGATTTCTCTGTATTTAAATTCTGTGAAAATAGCCTTTCTCCACAGTGCTTTCGTAAATCCTTACAAGGTGTTGCTCAGTCGGATTGCTTTGTTCCTTCAATAAATTCTTTACTTTAATTAAAAGCAAATGCATATGTTTAAAATACGCAAACATTGATGTGCCAACCAAAATAAACCATTTGGCCAATTGGCCTACAGGCTACCTTGTGTGGAGTCTGTGATCTTTGGATTCACTCCGCGGGTTCTACAAGAGATCTTTCCAGGTTCCGTCAGGGAAGCTCTGTTCTTTGTCACCAAGATCCGCTCCTTTGCGAGCTACCCTGACTTCTGACTTCTCAGAAACTCACCCCAGATTGCAACACAGTCTCTGGGTGCCATCCAGCAGTTGTTCCTTCTGTGAGCACCTAGCTCTGAAGCCGCAGGCCCTGCTGCAGACTCCTCCCCCCACGTTTACGCCCCGCAGCTCCATCAGAAACTCACACCGGGGCTGAAGCGTCCAGTTACCCACGACTTTCCCCAGTTGACCCTGGCTCCTAATTGAAGACGGGTCATCCAAAGAAGCCACCTTCGGCCCTTCTGCGTTCGCACTCTATTCCGGAAGTATACTTGGTAGGCTTCTGGGGTGGTGTATCTCCGTTCTTGCTTTGCAATCCAAATGACTGGTAGGAAAAGGGAAGTTTCAGGAATTCCCAGGGGCCAAGAGCACCCTGAGAGGGGGGCCTGAAAGAGTGACCCCACCCTCCCACCTGCAAGACTTACCGGGCAAGAGAAGAGTAAAACAGAGGCGTCAAAGAGCCTTGGTCCTCCGGCTGGGGAGGCGTGGCTAGCGGTATTGGCCCACCTTACTGGCTGAGTCGAAGCGCACCTTGGTGACGTCATGTTGCTGGTGCCTAAGGTGGGTGTGCCCAGATTGGCTTCCGCCCTGACCTAGTTAGCTTGAGTCTGAGCATGCTCAGTTTGGATCTTTCCATAGGCCTTCTAATGAATGTGCCTCATTTCCTTCCAACCCCTTTGGCGTGGCCCAGTGCAGGCATTGGGGAGACAACCCCCCTGAGCCCCTAACAAACTTTCTGTGGAATCTCTGGGTGGTGCAAAGAATTACAACTTCTAACCCAGAGGTGGGACTAATGATCTATTTTAGAAAAGTCAGTCATTCCAAACCCTATGGAGTGCAATTTTAGTTCAACACATTTGGGGTCCAGGGGTCAGATTTGAGTGAAATTGGCTGTAATGTGTAGTAGAGCTTAAATTCTGAGCACCTTGTTTCTCAGAGCACTAGGGGGCGCTGGTGGCTTAGCAGTTAAGCATTGGGCTGTGATCCTGAAAGTAAGCAGTTCGAAACCACCAGTTGCTCTGGGGAAGAAAGACTGTGTTTCTATTCTTGGAAATAGTTACAGTCTCAAATACCCACAGGGGCAGTTATACCCCGTCCTATAGAGTCACTAAGAATCCGCATAAACATCTAGACAGTGAGGTTTTTTGTTGTTGTTGGTTTTAATGACTAACAGTGAATGCCCAAAATCCTTTTGCTGAGTCCCCAAGTAATTAAAGCTCCATTGAATTCCTTCTGCTCATTACCCAAGGATGTAGATGGTCTTGACCTTAGACAGAGTGCATTAGAAAGTGGATTACCTCCACTTCCTCTCTGGCCAGCCCTGGGAGGGGCAGTCTCTCTGAGGGGCTTGCCTGGGTGTGTCCTTGATGGATAGTACTGGGTACCCTGTTGTCAAGTGTCATACCCTATCAATTTGAGTGGGACGAGAATGATGAAATATTTTGGACCATGATTAACTGATAATTTGCTGGGACTCCCCCTTTATTCAAATAAGAAAAAGAAAAAAACAGTCTCACAGCCATCTAGCCAATTCTGACTCACGGCGACCCTCCAGAACAAGGTAGAACTGTGTGTTGCTGAGACTGTAACTCAGGGAGAGTAGAACGCGTTTTCTACCTTGGAGCAGCTGGTGGTTTTGAACTGCTGAGCTTGAGGTTAGCAGCACAACAGGATAACCACTGCACCACCTGGGCCTCTCCCTCTTCTTAGGGCTTTCCAGTTTCTGAGATAAAAATTCTCATTTCCTACCAATAGGTGGCAGTATTGCGTTGGGACAAATATAATAGCACTCATATTGTCCCTAAAGCGTCATTACAAAAAGATGTCTAGATTGACGTTTTACCTTTATTCCACTCCTAAATGGTTGGCCTCAGATTGCTTATATACAATTATAATGAAATAAACAATTAATATTCCATTTATAGGAGGGGGGATGCTAAATTAGCAAAAAAAGTGAAGAGTGATGATTAATTCAGCAACTTTTATTCAATGCCTGCTATGTTAATACAGAAGATAGAACAATATGGGAAGTCCTTGTCAAGGAGCTTAACTAATAGACACATTTCCAGACTGAAACAATGAGTGTGAGACCTACATAAGATACCTTCCACAAATCCTTTTGAATTTAAATATCTGGAAAGGGTTTTGTGGTAGTTACATAATCTGGTGTCAATTTGGGACTTGAGAGGATTAAGAGCGAAGGGAGTGGAGTCTAGTCTGTCAATCATGTCATAGCCAATGAGGCCTTTGTGTGGGCATGGCCTTCTCCTGAGGATTCTGGGAAATCCAGTACTTCCTCCTTGGAGACCGGAGGCACTTTCTCTCTCGGCTACTCCCTGGGAAACATTGCAGCTGACAAGACACATGGAACTCCACTAGTGCCCTGAGCTGGAGAAGTCATGTGGACCTACTCTGATGCAACCAAACCTCTGAAGCTGGAGAAGCCACGTGGAGACCCCTGCCAGCACTGAGATGCTTGCCATGCCACTGGATCCTAAGTGGGGATCACACCCACTGGCCTGTGATCATCCTGCATTTGGCTTCATTGCATGTGTTTTGTGAGTCTGAAGAGGACTTTTTAGATTGGTATCGGACATATGGGCTAGTATCGGACTTATGGACTGGACGGGGCTGGGATGTTCTCTCAATATCCAACTGCTCTTGTATATAAACCTCTTTCTTATACACATATGAGTTTCTGTGGATTTGTTTCTCTAGTCTACCCAGGCTACCACAGGCTTAAAAACTGATCTGTGAGGAAATAGACATTTTCATCCCGGGAGACATGAAAAACTAAAAGAAGGGCTCCAAGGAGAGTTACTCTTGGTCCCAAAATGGAGCCCGTGGGAAACAGGCACCTGGAAGGTGAGGGGGCGGTTCCAGGTCTCTGGGAGCGATTGCTCTGTCTCAGGGCGCATCTTTCCATTCTCTCCCGGGTCCCAGAGGCCTGGCCCTGGGTTTCCCATGGAGAAGCTGCTTCATCACTGCCCGTCTGTCTTCTCCCTATGCCAGCAAATGGCCATGAAGGCAGACTCACCCATCTCTCCCCTGTCATGCTTCCAAGAGTAGCACTCCAGGCAAGGGTTTTTATTGCACCGTCAAGTGAGAGTACTTGTTATGGCTCTTCTATCCATAGTTTGTGTAACTCCTACCATACAAGTAAGGTACAGAAGGGGATTGATCAGTTTTGCTATTCCTCTAGGTATAGACAAATCTTAGAAGCAGGAAGAGAGACAGACACCCACTACCAGCAAAAGGAAGAGCCATGTTTGTCTGCGATCCCTGTGTAGAGACATGGCACCCAGAGGGACCATGAAGGAGCAATGGATGGCAGCAGTAGAGACCAAGAGACAGATCGGCCGGATTCCTGACTCACTGAACAAGTGAAGCTTAGTGCCCTCAGGCAGGAGGCTGACCTGCAGTGTGGGGGCCCTTTAGGCATTATCAGGGCTAAAGGATTTTTATAATAATTGCCTGAGGAGGGAAGAGGCCAAGGGCCCCTGTGGCCGAGGACTGGAGTCATAGATCCCAACGTGTTGATACTCTCTTAATTAAAAAAAAAAAAGTATGTATATGTACATGCCCATGTAACCATGACATTAAAGTATAGAATATTCCCAGCTTCTCAGAAGGCTCCCTATGATGTCTTAGTTTTTAAATCAGCAAACTATTGCATATCTCAAATAGCGTATTCTAAAACAAAAGAAAGGTCCACATGGCAGAAGTGTTGGGCAGCATGATTGCCCTGCTGTGTGCTCTAGATCTGGATGTAACCTTAAATGGATGGATGGACAAAATTCTGCGGTAGATGCTCAATCCAAGAGCCATTCTATTTGCTCTGAAAATGACTCCCCCATTCATGGCGCAGGACTCTTGAGACCACATAAGGAGTCTGTAACTCTCTATAGGATGTAATTGATTGGGCCAGGCTGGGGTGCAGGCAGAGGTTTCTAAATTAAGCCAATCAGCACTTCAGGGGTGAGGAGGGACATTATAATAGAGTTAACAGCAAAAGACAGCCTTTCCGTTTCTGTGGCTGTAATTGCGACTTGTGTTCTTGGGGCCACCACATTCTATCCCATAGGTTGCTGCGGTGTTCTGTGCTGCTGAGGCGGCTCCGACGACTCTGTGTGCAACACAATCAAACAAACACAGCCCAGTTCGGTGGCAGCCTCACAATCTTCGGCGTGTTTGAGCCACTGTGATAGCCACCGTGTCCATCCATCTTGCCGAGGGTCTTCCTCTTTTTCACTGCCCTTCTACCTTAAAAAGCATCTGTTCTTTCCCAGGGACCAATCTCAAAGGCAGAAGGCCAAAACAGCTGAAGCAAGGAGAAAACAATGAGGGAGACACAGAAAGCAATGCGGAAACGTAGATAGAAAAAGGCCTGTCAACAAGGTAACATATCTGTATGCATCTCCATACAATC
>NW_022103920.1:63930367-63951740 GCF_000313985.2 Echinops telfairi
TGTCTTCAATCTATTTGCAAACACTCAGACGCTGAAAACCCTCTGTACCACAATTCTACTTCGACACTAAGGGGTTGCCGTGCATCTAGTTAACTGGATAACACCTAGGACACTTCAGGGCCTGCAAGATTCCATGCAGGAGGGAGAGACCAGAGATGGGGTGGGTGGTACCCTACAAGTAGTGAGCAAGACCTCTGTGGCCCACTCCCATTCATCCCTTCCCTGGCTCTCTTCACTTAACCCCAGCCACCGGTAAACTGGCATCCAATCATTTGCAATTTCCTCAACCAAGGCACCTGGCCTCAATCAAACCATGTCTTCTGTCTGCTCTCCTGGAATGCTCTTTGATTCCTCCTTCAGCAGATGCAGGCTGGGAATGGATAGCTCCCTTCGGGAAAATCCATCCCAAAGCTCTGCCATGAAGTGAGGATTGCAAGCCTTTCAGGATTCTCAGGACCAAGGAATGTGTACATCAACCAAATAAGAGACTATTTCTATTGTCAAATTATGTGCCAACTCAGATGGGGTGGGGAGAGACAATCCACTATTTATTCATTTTTAACTTATTAAGAACAATAAAGACAAATGCAGTCATTTCTTAGCACGTCTGAGCCTTTTACCACCTTCAGTAACCACACAGCAGCTTGGAATAGTTGCTACGGTGAAAAACCATCAAGGCTGCCTCAGGAGGTACCCCAGTGCCAGTCCCAGCTGTGTTTTGGTACCCAGTGAACTGCCCCTCCTCCTCTCCACACTATCAACCAGAAAGATGACTCCATGGTTATTGGCAAGAAGTTAGAAATTGGATATTGCTTAAGTGGACTTCTTGTTATACACCCAAGTTACAAGATGCATGAAGAAATTTCATAAGGGCAAAAGAAAACTAGTTGCATGTTCTCCAGAGTGGAAAGGACACAAGAAATAATCTACATCCTTTACACCTTCTCAGTAAAATACGTCATTAAACACTGTTAAAGCACAATCCTTTACAAAAGTCAATATTGGCCAAGGTGACACCCATGCAGGGCAGTGCTAAATGCGGCACAGACACCACTAGTGATGTTTGTAGTGGGCAGAGCCCAGCCCTGGTGAAGAGGAAGAGTGGAAGCCAGCTGGTGCCTCGTGCGTGGGTGGCTAGAGAGGAGCAGAGAAATGGCCAGGTGAGCTCCCTGAAAACCTCATGGTTTCCAACTAAAGTGGGTAGAAGAGAGACCCCAGGGCAAACAGGTTTGCTGGTAAACTCAATATTTTAAAATGTTTTAGATACTGATGTATCTTCCCAGGTACCGTGACTGAACCTCCACCCCACCCCCTGCCTCCCACCCCCAAGAAAACAGGAGTGGAAAATTATTCAAACAGAACAATATTCTGTGCTGCAAGGTCATTTTCTTTATTTTTTTTATACTAACACTTCAACTTCACAGAAGTTTAATAGCTACAGAGATATTACAAAGATCATAAGGAAGATGGTGTACAAAGACTTCCCATGTACCCCACCCCCACTGTCTCCTCTTTTAGCATCATTAGCATGATAAGCATCATCCATCACTATGGTTACAGCTAAGGAACCCAAACTGGTATATTCGCATTACCAAACACTCCCACTCAGGTGATTGTGACTCTAGATCAGACTGCAAATCTTTGTGGAAGTAGAAAGATAAATAATCCATTAATTAAATTCCGAATTGGACACTTTTGACCTAGTTTCTGTGCAGCTGTTGGTGACTCAGTCTGTCCACTGCAGACTACTGGGACTAGACTGCTCTTTCAAGGCACACGACATCCATACTAGTCAACATTTTGATCAAAGGTTTCACAGAAGAATCTGGAACAAAAGAGGAAAATGCAGAACAGACTTTCAAATTCTCATAAGCTAGACTTTCTGGAGTCCTGGAAGTAGGTGAATCCTTGAAATTATTGCTCTGAAATAATATTTAAACATGAAAGCAAAAATATCCCCTGAAGTTGTGCTAAAGCTTTTGACAGTTTAGCTTAAATAGTTAAAATGATCTTCCTTGAACATTGTGCTCTTTTAAGAGCTAGCTATATAGAGAATTACCAAATGTCCCACGGAGATTATTTATATTATTTTTCAAAAAACGAATAGTGCTGCCTTAGTAGACCAGGGACAGATATAAAGATATGAATGGATTTTGAGCTTGCAGTTAATCACAAACCTTAATCTAAGAACAATTTGGTTTTGGTTTTCCCTCACTAAATGTTTGCTGAAGATATGGGTGCTATAGCAAACTGTGACGAATGACCCAGATGGTGTCCAGTTATCAGAAAGAATGACATCTGGGATCTGAAGTCTTAAAGGCTTGCATTAAAATCAGCAACCACCTAAGTTAGGTGTTAGTTAACTCCACACAGAAGAAGCACACCAGCCAGGGCGATCAAAGATTGTTAATAAAATTCATTATTAGAGTAAGAAATTGTATTAGTGTTTAAATTCTAAGCACTCTGTTTGCAGAAGCCGATGGATGACAGGGAAAACCCGACATCCATTTGCAGAGCCCCCACGTGGATTAAGTCTCCATTGAACTCCCCCAGTCGAGTGACTAGGGATCTGAATGGTCTTGTCCTCAGACGGAGTGCATTGGAGAATGGATGCGTGTGGCTATCGTTAGGTTAAAATCTAACATCTTACCACTTGTTTTCCTGTTCTTAACTTGTTTCAGTATTTAACAATTCATTTTCTGCTTTGTTTTGGATTACAAAACAAAGGTTTTGCTGTTTTATTTTTTGTTATTAGGGCCTTTTGGGGGGTTGATTTTATTTATATGAAGTCCAAGAGAGGTAAATCTGTAGCAATAGTAAATCGATTAGTAGTTTCTTAGAGTTTTGGCAGGGGAGGTTGGAAAGAAATGGGGAATTCATAATAATGGATACACGAATAAAGAAAATTATTTTAAATTGATTGTGGTGATGTTTGCACAGTCCTTTTTAATATATTTAAACTATTTAATTTTATGGTACATGAATTGTATATCAGCAAGAGTGTTGTTTTTTGTTTTTTTTCAAGGACAGCGTCACTCTTTATTCATCTCCCACCGCGGCCACACACGTCCTGCTCTCTGGGCTGCACTACAGTCTGCAACAGGGGAACAGGATTTCCACTGTCAATGGATGTGGACTCGCACGGCCCAGCGGTGGGCGGCTCTGTGCTGAGTGTTCTTTTTTTTTAAAAATAAAAGAACTATCTAGATGGG
Source organism: Echinops telfairi (assembly GCF_000313985.2). Lineage (NCBI taxonomy): Eukaryota > Metazoa > Chordata > Mammalia > Afrosoricida > Tenrecidae > Echinops > Echinops telfairi. Next base: position 63,933,580 of record NW_022103920.1, read on the forward strand.
GTCAAATTGACAGAAGCAACTCAAAAGATTAGATAGGAGCCTTATGGGGCCCTGGGCTGATGTTCCTAAGGAAGAGGGATGACTTAGAAAAGGAAGGTGAGAATGTAATCTGTCACAACATGGTAAACACAGAAACGAACTAGTACATTGTTTGCTGTGGATATCCTCAAACACAAGAAAATAAATAGCATTTAAAAAATAATGATATTGGCTCCCATTAAAGCTGTAAAACTATTGAGTAACACAACAAAGGACAAATGAAATTTACCAAGTCAGACTCAAATGAGAATGAAAACACAACATCACCAACCCCTTGCGACGCAGCGGAAGCATAGTTGAGAGAAGTGTTTACGACAGTCAATGAACACACCAGGAAAGAAGAGAGGAGCCACGTCCAAAGCGTGCCATGGAGATCAAGCCAATAGCAAAGGAACACAAACAAGCCCCCAGACTCGAATAAAGGCAGGAACAGGATCAGAGCAGAGGCAGAGGAAGTAGAAAAGAGCACCGAAAGAGCCAGTAGGACTAAAAGTGGGTTCTTTGAGGGGAATCGACAAAATTGATAAGGCATTGACCAAAATTATTAATAAAAACTGAGAAAATGTAAGTAATCAAAATAAATGATGTAGGAGACACTGATACAGAACCAACTGGGCTAAAATGGGTCAAGATATTATATATTATTTTTTAAAAACCCTGTACTCTAGCAAATTTGAAAACCTAGAAGAAATGGACCCACTTCTAGAAATGCAAAACTTACCTAAACTAACACCCCAAATCAATCTCACTGCCAGAGTCAATTCTGACTCTGTGCACTTCTATGCATGCTTTCTGAGATTACCTATCTTTACTAGGGCAGAGAGCTTCATTTTTCTCCCACAGTGCGGCTGGTGGGTTTGAACTGCCAACCATGCAGTTAGCAGTTTAACACTTACCTGACAGTGACAGCAGGGCTCCTTTAAACTAACACAGAGGCCGAAAACCTAAGTAGACATAGAACAAAAGAAGGTATTGAAGATGTCAAAAACTACTCCCAAGAATAATAACAAAAAGCCCCAGCCCTGATGGCTTCACTTGAGAGTTCTTCCAGGAATTTTATAGTTTCAGGTATAATATTTAGATCTTAGACCCATTTGGGTCAGTTTTTGTGTGTAGTGTGAGATGTGGATCTTGTTTCATTTTTATGCAATTTTGTGTACAGTTTTGCCAATGCCATTTGTCAAAGAGCTCCTCTTTTTTCCTTATACCCAGCAAAATGGTAAAACGGACCAACTCCAGAGCTAGAGCTTTCTACCTCTTATTTACACACTCCCACTCCCTCTCTGGGTGGGAATTACCAAACAATATATATATGGTATTAGAGCCAGCTTAAGCAATTTCACTTCGTCACAGTTCGGTTCGGTATGACCGCTGGTGCAGAGCTGTGTGTGCCCTAGCATTTACTGTGCTGTTGTTGCTGCTTGACGCCATCAAGTCATTTGTGGTGCAGCATGACCTGAAGCACGGCAGAACAACACTGCCTGTCCTGCACCATCCGCACAAGGGTTCCTCTGCTGGAGCCCATTGCTGCAGCCACGGTGCCAGTCCATCTCCGTGGGGTCTTCCTCTCTTTTGCTGCCCCATTGCCTTACCAAGCAGGATGTCCCTCTCTGGGGACTGGTCTCTCCTGCCAACCTATCCAAAACAGAGTAGAGACGTGGCACCATCCTTGCCTTTAAGGAGCACTCTGGCCCTACTTCTTTCAAGGCAGATTTGTCCTTTTAGCACTTCATGGTACTTTTAATATTCCTCTCCAGCACCACCGTTTAAATGCATTGATTCCTCTGCAGTGTTCTTTATTCAATGTCCAACTATCACATGCATTTGAGGCCATTGAAAATAACATGGCTTGAGTCGGGGGCACCTTAGTCCGCATAGTAACATCCTTGCTCTTCAATACTCAAACAAACGCACCGTTTGATGTCTTGACTACTGCTTCCATAAGGAATGACTGTGGACCCAAGTAAGATAGAATCCTTGACAACTTCAATATCTTTTTCATTTATCATGATGTTACTTATTGGCCCAGTGATGAGGATTTTGGTCTTCTTTACACTAAGTTGTAATCCATACTGAAGGTTACAATCCTTGATCTTCATCAGCAAGTGCTTCACATCCTCCTCACTTTCAGCAAGCAAGGTTGTGTCATCTGCATATCGAAGGTTGTTAATAAGCCTTCCTCCAAACCTGATACCACATTCTTTAGATAACCCAGCTTCTCTGATGATTTGCTCAGCATACAGACTGAACAAGTATGGTGAGAAGATATAATCTGGACGCACACCACTCTTGATTTTAAACCATGCAATATTCCCTTTCTCTTTTTGGACAACTGCCTCTGGATCTATCTCAAGTTCTGCATGAGCACAATGAAGTATTCTGGAATTTCCATTCTTCCCAAGGCTATCATAGTTTGATGATCCACACAGTCAAATGCCTTGGCATAATTGATAAAACACAAGCAAACATCCTTTTGATATTCTCTGCTTATAGCCAAAAGCCATCGGACATCAGCAAAGCTATCCCTTGTTCCATGTCCTCTTCTGAATCCAGCCCGAACCTCTGGTTGCGCCCTGTCAAGGTACTGCTGCACCTTTGTTGGAGGCTCTTCGGCAAAATTTTACTTGCATGTGATATTAATGATATTGTTCTATAATTTGAGCATTAGGTTGGGTGGCCTTTCATGTACTGTACTTGTTCTTTAGTCTTGGCACATTCAAAGTCAGAAGGGGAAAGATATCACTGCTGATGTCTGGTGATTATTGGCTGAAAGCAAAGAATAGCAGAAAGGTGTTTATCTCTGCTTTATTTGCTATGCAAAGGCATCTGCTTGTGTGGATCATAAACAAATTCTGAATGGTATTGCTATAATTAAAAATTCCAAAACACTTAATTGTGTTCATGTGCACCTGTTCATAGATTAAATGGCAGTCATTCATACAGAACAAGGGAGTACTGCCTGGTTTAAACTTTGGAAAGTTAATCTGGCTAGGCCAGAGGATGTACACTGGTAGAGATAGGAACTGCAAACACAGGGAATCCAGGACAGATGATCCCTTCCGGACCAGTGGTGAGAGTGGCGCTACTGGGAGGGTGGAGGGAAGGTAGGGTAGAAAGGGGGAACCGATTACAAGGATTTACATATAACCTCCTCCCTGGGGGATGGACAACAGAAAAGTGGGTGAAGGGAGACGTAGGACAGTGTAAGATATGAAAAAACAATAATAATTTATAAATTGTCAAGGGTTCATGAGGGAGGGGGTGGAGGAGGGAGGGGAAAATGAGGAGGTGATAGTAAGGGTTCAAGTAGAAAGCAAATGTTTTGAGAATGCTGATGGTAACAAATGTACAAATGTGCTTGACACAATGGATATATGTATGGATTGTGATAAGAATTGTACGAGCCCCCAATAAAATGATTTTTTTTTAATTTGGAAAGTTGTATGTTAGGATTATATTCTTTTACCATACTTATCCAAACTTTGTAAAAATTTGCATATTTTGAGAAGCTAGACTATATGAAGGAAAATACAGCATCAGGGTTGGAGGAAGTCTCATTAACAACATGTAGAGGACACAGCCTGACTTACAGAAAGCCAAGAGGACTTAAAGCACTCGCTGATGAAAATCAAAGATTGCAATCTTCAGTGTGGATTGCAACTCAGTGTAAAGAACACAAAAATCCTCACAACTAAACCAATAAAATGGAGAAAAGACTGAAGTCAAGATTTTTGTTTTACTTGGAATGCACATGGAAGTAGGAGTCAAGAAATCAAACAACACAAATTCACTAGGCAAATCTGTGTTGGGAGAAATCTAACCAGAATACTCCTAATAAGCAATGATGGTGAGCCTTTATCACATGTGCTTTGGATATGTTATCGGGAGGGTTCAGAGAAGGACTCTATCCTGAACAAACAATAGAGCAGAAGACCCTCAGTGAGCTAGACTGGCATAGTGGTTGCAATAACAGGCTCAAATCTAGCAATGATTGTGAGGATGACATAGGACTGACTATTCCATTTGTTGTATACGGGTCACTGTGACTCAGACTGACTTGACATCATACAGAACATTGACCATTAGAGAGAAATCACATCTATAAAAATGGCACGGATCAAAACAACAAATGCTAGTGATGACTAGATATCTTAGATCCTGGGAGCAGGACTGTAGAACAGTGAAGCCACCGTGGGAGACAGCAGGGCACTTTCTCAAAAAGCTAGAGATAGAAGTACCATATCATGGAGAAATCCCACTCATGGGTGTATGAACTAGAGAAAGAAGACAGTGATACAAGTAGATGTGAATACACGTGCTCATTCTACTAGTATTCACAAAAGCAAATTATAGACACATCTAAGAGCCCTTAACAGAGGACTAGATAAACAAAATGTGGTACTATGCAATGAGAAAGAATAATGAGTTTGTGAAACATCTTATAACATAGATTAATATGCAGGGTTTTTTTCTGAATAAAATATTAAAGGGCTTCAAAAATATTATGGAAAAGTTCCATCATCTTTTAATTTCATTTGCCCAGAAACTTTTTGAAACCCCCTTCTTTTTGAACATCACAGGACAAATATTCAAGAATAACTTTATACATATAAATCAACATTTTTGTATGATTACCAGAGTTAAAGGGGGATAAAGACAGACCCTAGACATTACCAAAATATTCAAACTAGTAGATAGTCCCAAACAACAACAACAACAATAAAAACCACTGTGATATTAGATTTGATGTCAGCTCGACTGAACTTGGATTCTCAGTGCTTTAGTTGTAGCCTAACATAATGTAATAAACTCCATGTAGGATATGCTATGAGCAGCCAAGCAGTTGTGGGATCTTACTGGAACTGGCTCCTGCATCTGGCTTGTAGACCTCTGGTCCTTCGGACTTAAGCCAATGGCTCGCCACATTGCCTTCTAACCGTCAGAAACATCAGCAGCCTGCCATCTGACCTGCTGACCCTGGATTCATCTGCCTCTACATCAACCAGCCTGTGTCTTCTGCTTTGTTTTCTTATTTCCTGTTTCATCAAAACCCACAGCTACATGAATATGAAAGTTCCAGCTTAATATCTGACCCACGGACTTGAACTAGACTAGATTTATCTACCTCTATAATTGTACGAGTCCTTTTTCATGATTTTATCTCTCTATCTATCTATCTATCTATCTATCTATCTATCTATCTATCTATCATCAACTATCTATGTGTCATAATTCCAGCCGAACATGCCCACTGCTATTGAATCAATTCCAACCCATTGCGACCTTGTAGGATTTCTGAGACTATAATTCTTTATGGGAGCAGACGGCCTCATCTTCCTCCTGCCAAGAAGCTGGTGGGTTTGAAGTGCCAGCTTTGCAATTAGCAGTCCAGTGCCTAGCTTAGAGCACCACCAGGGAGCCTTTACTGTGTAATAGACACATAATAATTTTGATGAAGGGAGAGGAATTCACAATATAGGGAAAGTCAGCACAATATGACCAAAGTAAATAAAGGCACTGAGAGATATGCCAGGAATAGAAGACAATTATAGTAAATGCTATAACATATACAATTTGCAACAACAGTAACAACAAAGCAAATTGTGATACAGCGAAATTGCTTAATATGGATCCATTACCCATGTTCTTTTTAATCCCCTCCCCCTCGGGAATAGGTGGGAGTGTGTAAATAAGATGCAGAGGACTCTAACTCTGGGCTTGGTCCCTTTTACCATTCCCTTGGATGTAAGAGCCAGGCATCTCAGAAGTAGGACGATGAACCCACAACCACCAGCTTGAAAGAAGAACCACCACGGGAGCACATGTGAGAGTTTTGCCGCAAGTAGTGGAAGCAGCAAAGGCACCGGAAGCTACACTGAGACCAAGCAGCAAAGCAGAGGAACAGCATCTGAACTGTGAGCATGAACGGGGAGCTTGCTGCACCAGGGAACAAGGCAGAGGTCCAGGGAACATGTGATTGCAATTCGGAAGATCAAGGAAAAACATACCTCCCAGTATGGCTAAAGTAGGCAGTGCAGACAAAAGAACTATATCCTTAACAATTTTTTTTTTTAACAGAAACTTGTTTGTCACTAAAGATTCCAAGTTCATTTCAACTTTTCTCTTCAACCTCTCTCCCCACCCTCTTTTTAAAAAAAAATCATTTTATTAGGGGCTCATACAACTCTTATCACAATCCATACACACATCGATTGTGTAAAGCGCATTTGTACATTCATTGCCCTCATCATTCTCAAAACATTTCCTCTCCACTTAAGCCCCCAGCATTAGGTCCTCATTTTCCCCCTCCCTCCCCGCTCCCCCCTCCCTCAGGAGCCCTTGATAATTTATAAATGTTATTTTGTCATATCTTGCCCTGTCCGACGTCTCCCTTCACCCACTTTTCTGTTGTCTGTCCCCCAGGGAGGAGGTCACATATAGTTCCTTGTAATCGGTTCCCTCTTTCCCACCCACTCTCCCTCTACCTTCCCTGTATCGCCACTCACACCACTGGTCCTGTAGGACTCGTCCGCCCTGGATTCCCTGTATTTCCAGTTCCTATCTGTACCAGTGTACATCCTCTGGTCTAGCCAGACTTGCAAGGTACAATTTGTGTCATGATAGTGGGAGCGGAGAGGAAACATTTAGGAACTAGAGGAAAGTTGTATTTCTCATCGTTGTTACATCGCACCCTGACTGGTTCGTCTCCTCCCCGAGACCCCTCTGCAAGGGGATCTCCAGTGGCCTGCTAATGGGCTTTGTATCTCCACTCCGCACTCCCCCCATCATTCACTATGGGTAAGATTTTTTGTTCTGATGATGCCTTATGCCTGATCCCTTCGACACCTCGTGAACGCATAGGCTGGTGTGCTTCTTCCACTATTTAGGTTTGAGGGAGAAGTAATCTGGAGGTATTTTTTAAAAACCTGGCAAGAGCATGTATGTATGTATATATATAATACAGCCCACTTAAGAAATGAAATCTATAAAAGTATCCTGTTAACAGTATCCTGTTAAATGTATCTTTAACATTTTGTAACCTATTAACTTCCCTAATAAATCCCAATAATTTTGAATATTTTCCGTGAATTCTATGTGACCAGTGCAATGAATTATTGAACCCAGCAGAGTAGAGTTCATTTCTGTTTACATGGTATAATAAGCTAATAGGCATGGAATGTTGACTCATTTGTGATATAAATTACAAATGATCACTTGTTCATGATTTCTACTCTAACTTACTTTGTCTTTATGTCAAAATTCCTAGGCTGTTCCCAATTACACTTGGTCTGGCTACATGAATGTAGAGGAGGAAGTATCTGAAAACTGTTTCTTAAACTGTGCAGAGAAATCATTTTGCCTATCTTGTTAAAATGCAGAGACTGAATTTCTAACAAGCTCTTGGTTGATTGTGAAGCTGCCGGGCCGGGGGTGCACTTTGAGTAACAAGAGCCTAGGAAACTTGAATCATAGGAAAAGTGATGAAAAATATTTTGCCTTCACACGTCTATCTGCCATTAAAGCCTTCCCACAATGCTGAAACATTTCTGGGAAGACATGACATTATTTCTCATACTTGGAAAGTTTCCGACACAATAAGGGTGGAGTAAGAACTTATTGACTGCAAGTGAAAACATTGAGCAGTTGTGGAGAGTCCCACCTCTGCACAGCCTGTGCATGAAAATATCTGTTGGTTTATGTCTCCTTTGACAGAAGTACCTGGGATTCTAAGGTGCACATAAGGCTTCCTGGAATAAAGAAGACGTTTCCCACCCTCCCTTGCATAGCTGACACTCGGGTAATACTTCGGCCAGATGGGTACAATAAAACTAAATTAGAGATATTTTCACTTTCCTAGTTTGGTTGCAGTTATTTGTCCTAGTTAGGTGTTTCATTTGCCCTGGTTAGCTACAACCAGGTGCAGTAAGCTAACATGGTCATTGAACGTGGACTTCAGAGGTGATGGTGGTGCTTCAGTGCTACTGTGTGGATCCAGACTCCTCGTGATCCTACCTGACAGAGGGGAACGCTCTCATAGGATTGCCTACACTTTATTCTTCATGGGAGTCGATCTCCGCGGAGTCACTGGCGGGTTCTTACCACCAATCTCTTGGTCAACTGTCACGCATTTCATCCAGGCATCACTCACTCCAAAGATGGGGGTGGTGGTTTTCAGGTGCTGTTGAAGTAGATCCAACTCATAGTGACCTTATGCACAACAGAACAAAGCACGGTCCAGCCCTGCACCATCCTCACAATTGTTCCTGTGTTTGAGCCCATTGTTACCGTCTCCATGTCAACCCATCTCCTTGAGGGCCTTCTTCTTGATCTCTGTCCCTCTATTTTGCCAACCAGGATCTCCTTCTCCATTGACTTGTCTCTCTTGACAACATGGCCAAAGAATGCAAGATGCAGTCTCCCCACCTTTGTCTCTAAGGAGCATTCTGGTTGTACTTCTTCCAAGATAGATTTGTTTGTTCTTTTGGCAGTTCATGATCCTTTCAATGTTCCTTATAGGAGTCTGCAATGGGTACATGGTAGGCAGAGCTGCCCATGTGACTAGCCCCTAATAACCATTTTGGGAACAACAGCTCTAATGAACTACCCTGGTAAACAACAACTGCAAGTGCCATCCCAGACTCCTTGCGGTAGGAACTCAGTGACTCTGTTAGAGGACTCTTCAGAGTTGATGTCTAGCTTTCTCTCAACGTTAGCCCATGTGCCTTTTTCATTTGCCTTATTTTGACTTGTATCTTTTCATACGTATAATCCTTAGCTATCAGTACAAACAGATGTGGAGTCCGTTGGTTCTAGCGAAGGATTGGACATGGGCGTGGTCTTGGTGGCTCCCCTACACAGGCTGCTGGAGATGTAGTCAATTAACACGGCACCTCTTGCCGTAATCCCTCATGTGGTGTATTAGAATTCTGCACTCTATGCCTGTGGTTCGATTCTCATTTGCAGGGAGCTCTCTGTTTACTGGACAGGATTAAACAGAGGACAGTGGGGTTTTAAGTTGACCTTAGGAGAGGTTATGAACTAAGTCATCCCCTTTATTTCCTTAGGGGCATTTTTAGACTCTACTTTACTAGAGGGTGTGACTTAAGACAACATCCTGCATTTTCCTTAGGGGTTTGGGTGGTGAAAAGACAAAAACCACACTTCCATCATAGCCCTTCCTCTGTATAGAAGAGCCAGCTCAGCCAGAGAGAGAAACCCCAGGGCCATTGGAAAAGCATGTTCCAGATCTCTGTCTGAAGTGACAGAGACTGAGAGCTGAGGCACCAGACACTGTGTCATGATGACTATGGGACAGAGCAAGAGGGACTCCACGCCTGTGACTCCAAGGTCTCTGAGGTCGAGGCCAGGCTGACCTCCTGGCCCGTAAAGCCAGAGGCCAGGGTCCCCCCTGGCAGAGAGGCTGAGGACCAGAAAGAGACTTGGCTGCTCGCCGAGGAGAGGTCTTGCTGTGGACCAGTGGCTGCGCTCTTACTATTTAATGATCTTAACTTGTTAACTTCCTAATAAACCCTCTTAATTGTGAACATTGCCTATGAGTTCTGTCTGGCCATGGCAATGAGTCAAATTCAGCATAGGACTGGAGTACCATGGGTGGCACCGTTGGTGTTAGACTCAGGTCAAGAAAGATGTGGATCTAGGCATGACCAGAGAGGGTCGGATATGGCCACCTCCATGCTGTTTATTACACTCTGCTTTTCAACTTTCTTTAAATAAAATGTGCTTAGCTGTCTCATGCACTTCCTGTCTTCTTTCTCTGTTCCAGAAAATACATACTGAATTTGTTTATTCATTTCCCACTAAAACCCAAAATGCCATATGGACAGAGACATATTGTCAGAGAAAACACTTTTATCTCAGTTCTTCCGCCCTGGGGTAACTATATAACCAGCCGCTTGAATACAAATACAAGCTGGTTTGCCTGCCTTTTAATTTCTATCCAGTTGTGTTTGCATTGTATGGGTACAGTTGGAGCAATTTTATTTTATTGGGCAGAGGATATAACTGAAATTTCTTTTTTATTACCTGAAGACTGAACCGATGGCAAATATATTTTCTTTGCAATTGTATGGCAAGAACTCATGAGTTTATGTATAGTTATTCAAACAACTGGGACAACACCCTCAGCAGTTTATATATACCATATGAAATCTATACAGCTAACAGCAGAGGATGGAAGAATCTCTCTCCTGTTGAATAATATACGTGGATTACTGTCAGATAATATTCCTGATAAGCTCTGTGATTATATTTTGACAAGTCTGAGTATCGTTTCTTTAATCTTCTTGGAGAATGCCAAAAACGTAGGCATTGAGACCTAGCAAAGTCCTTCGAGTTGGTTCCAAGAATAAATTGTTCATGGCATATTTCAAGAAATCACACAGTAAGCCTGTACCGACGGTGCCTGGATTATGAACAAGATTCCTTCCTAACTATGTCTTTCAGAATTTGTAAGGCACCTAGTTGTCCATAAATTGGACGATTATAACCCGGGGACTGTCTGCAACTATTGACTATTACCGTATATACTCGAGTAGAAGCTGAGTTTTTCCAGCACATTTTTTATGCAGTTTTTTTTTGTGGTAAAATTAGGTGCCTCGGGTGATATTTGGGTCGGCTTATACTTGAGTGTGTACGGTTTGTGCAGAGAACTCTGCTACTCACTTGAAATCATGTTGTAGACCCATGTTTTGAGAGTAAAGAGGCTAAGTTCTAACTTGATTCCTGGACCTTTATTATGTTATTGTTGTTAGCTACCTTAAAGTTGGCCCCTGACCCACCGTGACACCACCGGGAGCAATGAGACACAATGCTGCCTGGTGCTGTGCCAGTCCCACGAGAAATGGCAGATCAGAGTGGTGCCATCCCTAGGGTTTTCATTAGCTACTTTGCGGAACTGGACTATCAGCCCTTTCGTCCTAGTCCGTCTTAGTCTGGAAGCTCTGCCAAAACCTTCCCAGCAGCACAGCAACACAAGCCACTCTGACATATGGGCGGTGGCTGCACATGAGGTGCCCTGGCCAGAACTGAACCTCATGGAAGGTGGGAATTCTGCTACCAAACCATCTGCTGCCCCTGGGCATCTGTTATACCAGCTATAAAATTCAAAGTTTCCAGTGTACTTCTTTTTCTGCAACAAGCATTCTATGACTTATGATAGCATCAAGTATGGGATAAATGCCAAAAGATTTTTTTAGGAGGGAGGGACCATTAATGGCTAAAGCAGAAAACTTTGGCCAGAAAAGTCAGAGCTATTCCTCTTGGAGGAAATGGATTGGGTGAAGGGATATAAAGATAATCCACTCTTAGGAAAACGTCAACACAAGACAATAATGCTATAAGCCCCAGTGATGTATCGGTCATGCACTGGGCTATGATTCACAAGGTCAGCAGCTCGAAAGGACCAGCTGTTCTGCAACAGAAAGACGGGGGCTTTCTACTCTCATGAGCAGTTACAGTCTCGGAAACTCGCAGGGACAGTTTGACTTCATCCTGTAGAGTCACTCTGACTCAGCTCCACTCGATGGCAGTGAGTTTTGAGTTGATTTTAGAGCATTTTTTGAGTTGATTTTTTGAGCATTTCCCAAGGTCAATGTGTATTCTTCCATTTAATTCTCCAAACAACCCTCAGTGTTTGTACAGAAGAGGAAACCAAAGCACAGAAAGATTTAGAATCTGCAGAAAATCCCACAATGATTCATAGAGCCAAGAGCTGGACTTCAGCAATAGGATGCTCCTGAAAATAACTGCCAACCACTGCTGTGGCAATCACATGTGGAAGTCAGGAAGAAAAGTCTCCACGGAGGAATTACCGTTTGGGTGCCTTGTGGTGGAAAACTTGCATAAAGAGAACATGTAGGTAAACATCAAGAAGACGAGCCACAGTTACCTTTCATGTGCTTTCCATGCAAAAAGCTGTACTATTTACAGATTTTTATCTCAATTGAAATCATTATTTTACAGATTTTTTTAAGCAAACAAACATGGGGCTCAGCAAGTTCAACTTTCTCTAGGTCAAAAGCTGATAGACAGGACTACGGGTATTGACCCTGGAGTTTGGCTGGCTTCACAACCCTACCTTTCCGACAGTGCCATGCTGCACTCTTGTCAAGGAAAAGCTGTGAGCAAATATTAAAAATCAGGTCTATCCTCCCATATGGTTTCATTCACATGACATTTGGAAATAGAAAAAAGCCCTGTTCCATAGTGACAGAGAGCAGTTCAGTGGTCACCTGGAGTGAGAGAATAAAGGGATTGGCTATGAAAACAGGGGAAAGGAACTTTTTGAAATGTTGAAAACATGTTATAGTTTGAAGATGGTAGTGAGAAAACACCACGGGGCCCCATCTGCTCTCCTCGGGCTTTAGTATGGAGAATCCAATCCTTCTACCTAGCCTAAGATGGAGCACCACAAGGTCAGGCATGTCTCCACCCCATCCATCTTGTACCTTATTCTGATGCCAACCATTCCTCTCATGACACCTTACTTCTCTGCAAGATTCAGCACTCCATTGCAATCGCTACACAGAAGTGACAGGCAATTACGAGATTATAGGAGTTAACTGGTGAGTACAAGTCAGGATCAAAAGCATTAGGGATACCGTCCTTGATCCATAGCACTGCCTTGGTCCACAGCCTCTCAGCCTTCTCTCTCTCTGGTCCACAGCCATGTCTCTCTGTGGTCCACAGCCTCTCAGCCTTCTGGCCCCTTGGCCTCCATGACTGTGTATATGAGCACTTGCATAGGTCCATTTGGTGGGTGTGGTAATTACACAATTTCATGCCAACTTGATAAAAGAATGAAGGTGTGGAGTCTAGCCTGTCAATCAGGTCACAGTCTGATGATCCCTCCTTGTGGGCATGGCCTTCTCATGAGGATGCTGGGAACTTCATCTCTTGATTCTGCCATCAGAAGAGGTGGGCCACTCACTCTTTCTCTGCTTCACCTTCCTGATGAGAAGCCACACTCAAGAGAGCTGGAGGAGCATCATGCCAGCGCTGAGATATTTCCATTGCCACTGGATCCACAAGACTTTCCACCCACAAGCCTGTGATCTTCCTGCATTTGGCATCACTGCATGTGCTGTGTGAGTCTGAAGAGAAATTTATGGACTAATATCGGACATATGAGTTAGTATCAGATTTATGGACTCGATCTGGACTGGACAGGGATGTTTTCTCAATCTATAATTGCTCTATGATATAAAGCTCTCTCTTACACACATATGAGCATCTCTGGATTTGTTTCTCCAGTCAACCCAGACTAACACAGAGGGAGTTATAGAGAGATGGGTAGAAAAACCATAAGTAAGTAATTTTACTTCACTGTAAGTAGTGATTCGATTTACATTATTTTTTGTCAGACTCATTGAATAGCACACTTAAAGCGGGTATATTTTATTGTATATAAACTATACTTCAATAAGGTTAACATTTTAAAAATGGAATTCAATGTTTAGCTCCTGTTACAAGCACTGATCTAATGGGTCTTTTCATTTTCACACCATCTTAGAGATGGATATGAACCATTGGCTCTCGGCATCCATTCCAACCTCCTTCGATGGTACCTTTCTAGATGAGAAATGCTGAAAGCATCAAGTTCCCTCTCTCTCACTCCCTCGTTACTAACGTTGTGGTTAAGAGTTTAGTTCTTGTGAGATGCCATCCGATCGGTTCCGACTTACAGTGACCTTGTGTATAACAGAATGAAACAATCCTGTGCCACCCACATAAACGTCCCAATAGTTGCTGATTGAACCCTTTGCTACAATCATCATGTCAATTGATCTTTCTGAGAGTCTTCCTCTTTACCACTGACCATCTTCTTTATACTAGGCAGGATGTCAGCCTCCAGGGCCTGGCTCTGATGAGCATGTCCCTTACATCTAAGGCAGTGTCCGGCTGTACTTCTTCCAAGACCGATGCGTTCATTCTTCTGGCAGCCTGTACTTCTGATAAGTACACTTGGGGCATTCAAAAGGTCGGAGTGAGACCAGGGTCATCTGCCTGTGTGATGTTTCTTGCTATTGGCAAAGAGGGTCACGCAGGTAGTAAGGTTTTCTGCAACCGTATTCAAATGCTCAGTGTCCAGCAATATGACTATTATGAGGCAGGGGCTGCAAGGGTGACAGTGGCTTCCCAATACTTGGATTGCAACCAGGGTAGTTTCCATAGCAGCCTACCCGGATGTCTGACTATGGCAGGGCCTGCAGCTCCCCTGGGAAATGGGCTTGACAGTCTTCTCCTGGGACTTAGTTCTGAAAGCTCAGCTTAGGGGCTGCTCCTGTAGCTCTCCAATGTTTTGCAAGTACCTAATAACATGCATGAAATCCCTCTCCACTGAAGATCACTGGAATCTTTTAGATTTCTCTGGAACTCTACACTGACATCACCATGCAATATGATGTGGCTGAATTCAATAAAGATACACCGAAGAGCAGTTTGATTTTTTTCCGCCCACCTCACTCAAACTCCGTTTCATTTGATCGCTATTCCATGAATAAAAATGAGGTTCGTCACTTTTCCAGTAATTTTCAGATCATAAAGTCCTCCAATTCATTTTAGCCCAAGAATGATCTCATTCAGCCATCAGAATGCCCAGCCCAAAGTCATGATACCATCACCCTATGCTCTCATGCAATTTATTTATTTTGCTTTAATTACATCCCAACTTGAGCTTCCTTCCGCCTGGAAAGCCTAGGAGGACGTCACAACTTCTGTTCTGTTTCTTTGTCAGGTGAATCTCTGCCTCTCCTCTCCCTCCCATGGCCTGGTGAAAAGCGCGGGAAAGTGTTCACTGCAGGTTAGTGACGCAGCAATGCTCACCTGCTGTATCGAGTACTCTGTCCCTGCTCCCAGACCCCCTCCCTTCCTAGATTGATTTTCTATATTTGGGGCTTGGAAGATAGCTGGAAAGAGCAAAACCAGGGGTGAGGGCAGTGTCCAGATGGAATGCAGGTTGTTGTGATTGTCTGTGTCCATCGAATCAGTTCTGAGTCCTGCTGACCCCAGGTGACACAGGAGAACGGCCTCATAGGATTTTCTTGGTTGGAAAGTTCACGGAAGCAAATTGCCTGGCTTTTTCTTCCAAGGTGCCTCTGGATGGGTTTGAATTGGCAGCCCTTAAGTTAGCACTTAAAACGCAAACAAGGGATACCACCTAGGGACCTTGAACCTGCTGCATCTGACATCCAGTGCTCTGCCCGAGTGCTGACAAGCTTCCGCGGAGAAATGGCCCAGCAGCCTTCAGCCGTGGCTCCTTTCCCTGCTGGCCAGCGATAACCACGCAGCCTTCGCGCCACCAGGGCTGCTGCATCTAACTGTGAAGAAACCCACTGCCACAGAGTCGATGCCAACGCACAGCAACCCCGTAGGACAGAGCGGACCTGCCACTCTTTACCGGAGTAGAAAGCGCAGGGTTTCCCCCACCATTTAACTCTAAGATAATGATCACTGACCCATTTTCGCAAGGAAGAAACCGAGCTTCGATTGGCACACAGTGAAACTCCCACACAAAGGAGTTTGGCTCTCAGACCGACGCTGTAACACACAAGATATCTATGGCTGACACCACAGACATGGACGGTTCCGAGGCAGCCATAGATGTAGGACCGAGGCTTCGGTAGAAATAAGCACTGTGTGAATAAGGTACCTGAACTAACGAGGGGAGAAAAGAAAAAGCAGCAGTCAGAGTGGGAACCGCTGATTACCTTTCATGAATGACAGAAAACGGGGGAAACAGACCTTCCCCTGCAGCCGAGATGGATGGTGACGTTTACCTTGAAAGATTGAGATGAAATAAGCTCTCATTTGGCATAATTGTTTCTGGGGAGGTCTAAAAGGAACGTGGACGTGAATGAAGCCGGAAGGTGCATGGGAATCTGAATACACAGAGCTAGGAGTTCATGAAACGGTGCCAGAGTGCCAGCTTAGAGTCCTGTTTGATGTTGTTGTTGACTTTGAGAACAGGAGTGTTAACTAAATACTTCCTTTTTAATTATTTTCTTATTAATCATTTTATTGGGAGCTCTTACAGGTGTCCTAACTTTCCATAATTCAAATGAATCGAGCATAATTGTACAATTGCTACGATAATCAGTTTCAAAGCATTTTCTTTCTTCTTGAACTCTTTGATATCAGCCCCTCTTTATCCCCTCCCTCCCCCACCCTTGCGTGCAGGAACACTTGTTGTTATTGTTATATATTATTATGATTATATATTTTTTTATAGCCGTATCTTATCCCATTCAATGTATCCATTCACCTACAATTCTGTTATTTGCTTCCCGTGAGTGGAGTAATACAGTCATCATTGCTATGAGCTCCCCCACTTCCCTGCCCCCTTAAGTAATACTTTCATTGGCATTCACTTAGATAGCCAGGGGACCTCCTTACCTAAAACAATTTTACAGATTTTCCAATCTCAGCTCATCTAGAATGTGGAGATACATTTACATACATGCATATTATTAGTAGTACTTAGATTATGGATTTAGATATTTTAGGTTTTATTAATTTATAAAATTTTTGGCTCAAGTAGCACAGATAAGTAATTAAATATCAATGTTAATATCTCAAAAGCATCAGTGACTTATCATAATTAATGTGTATTTCTCACTCTCAGTCCATGTGGGACAGATGGCCCTCCTGCAGCTTACAGATGCGACATCTGTAACTTGGCCTCTCCTTCCTGGAAACTACAGATTTTTTAATTTATTGTTATTTTTTTATGAAGAAGACACTGAGGAAGGGAAGTGTGGAGGTTTTGATCATGCTTTTTATATTATAGTGGTGGCCCTGAAAGCCTGGGGCATCCAGGGAGCAAAGCACTGAATTATATCAGCTTGGTAGTCAAAGTTTCGGTCTGACCTTTCCGGAGTCTGTCTCTCCATTCCTGAAGCACTTCTCCCAGGCTAAGTGTTGGGGATCATCCCAGGCTAAGTACTGGGGACACAGGACAAATCAAAGATTAAATAAGCTCGCAAATTGATAGATAAACAAGATGTTAGTAGAACACCACTAAGAGTGTATACTGGTGTGCAGTGCTCAACTGTGCCTAAAGGACACAGGAAATGCAGTTTATTAGTCAAGATGAAGCTTGGGCTGAGTCTTGGAAGACACGAGCATGTGCTATGGGACAGAGGAAGTAGAGAGGGCATTCTTGGCTGAGGTAGCATGTGTTGGCATGGGGATGGCACAACGTGGGGCTGAAGGGATGGCACTAGAGGGGTAAGTGATGCCACAAGGTTCATGGATACTTCCAGAGATTGTGGCTAGAGAAATAAAAGGAAATGCCTCAGAGATGATAGATTTCCTCGACAAAGAGTGGGTTGCTAGTAAAGAAGCAGGTGAAATAAAGGATTTCCTAAACATTGTGTAACACTGGCTACAGTAGTGAGGACACAGTATGCAAGACAGGAAGTGCTGTGGCAAGTTAGAAGACCCTGCTATACTAAACCAACTCCCTGCCATCAAGTTGATTCTGACGCACAGCGTCCCGGCAAGACAGCGTAGAACTGCCCCTCTGGGTTCCCAA
The DNA here is from genome assembly GCF_000313985.2 of Echinops telfairi. NCBI lineage: Eukaryota > Metazoa > Chordata > Mammalia > Afrosoricida > Tenrecidae > Echinops > Echinops telfairi. The sequence continues at coordinate 63,951,173 of NW_022103920.1, forward strand.
GACTGAACTGTTTGTGGGAGTAGAAAGCCTCGTCTTTGCCCCGCAGAGCGGCTGGGGGTTTTGAATGGTTGATCTGGAGTTAGCTGTCCAATGCATGCCCACTATGCCACTAGGGCTCTTCCCACTGCTATTAGGTGGGGGTGGGGGTGGGGGCGGGCGGAGGGTAATTAAAGAAAGCCTGAAATGAGATGACAGTACTGCATCTTACCAGTCTGCTGTGGCCCTTACTTCCTGTAGGCCTTGGACAAGTTACTTAACTTCTCTGAAGCTTCCCTTTTCATCGACCGAATTGCCTACTGTGTTAGTCTGGGTAAACTAGGGAAACAAATCCACAATAACTCTTTTATGTATAAGAGAGAGTTTTATATAAAGGGTAGGTGTACATTCAGAAAGCCTCCCAACCCCGTGCAGTCCAAATCCCTAAGTCCAACTTAGCCCATATTTCCAACACCAATCTACAAAGTCCTCCTCAAACTCACAAAACACACACAATGATGCCAAATGCAGGAGGATCACAGGCCAGTGGGTAGAAAGTCTTTGAATCCAGTGGCAGTTTAAGCATTTTAGC
>NW_022103920.1:63952480-63959070 GCF_000313985.2 Echinops telfairi
GGCGCCGTCAGGCCCTTTCAGACAGAGGGCGACTGTGCGCACAGAACAAGACTGGGCCATCCTCACAAAGCGAGTGCCCACTGGTGAAGCCTCAGCGTGTTCCTGCGGAGGCTGGGCTCCAAGAGCACAAAAAAGGAGTCTTCTAGGTCTCTTGAGACCTAGGCCTGTAAGTCATACTGTGTCCTCTTTGCCACGTTTCAGTCAGAATAAGTCCCAGGCTGAGCCCAGATTAAAAGGGCAGAAGATCGACTCCATCTCTTGCCTGGAGGAATGGGAAAGCCACGTTGCAAAGGACTAGTGGACCGGGAGGGCGCCGTGGCTCTCTGCACAGGATCTACCCCAGTGGGAACGCACTAGCTCGGCTCTACGTACTTGGCTACAGATTCTTAATTACCACTCATTAAAGGACTCTCTCTAAACACAGCGAACATGGCTAGGCCATCCAGTGACTGAACTCTCTCAATGCGTGAGATTTCACCTCTGAGGACCACCTTTTATGACCCGTCACTAGATTTGAACACTTTAAGAGTGAAATTCATTGTCATCTCTCTACACCCAGAATTTACCACAAGGCCTGACGACACTTTGTGACAGAGTAACCAAAACACCAAAACCAAAACTTACCGCCATCGAGTCACTTCGGACTCATGGTAAACCTCCAGGTCGGGGTAGAACTGCGCCTGTGGGTTCCCAAGTCTGCAACATCTTCCTCCCTGTGGCTGGTGGTTTCTACCTGTCCACTAACGACCTGTATTGAATTAAATAAACGATCATTAGCTCCTGTGGTGAAGTGAAATTTCTTAACATGGCTCTTCTGTTCATTTCTCTGTAACTCCAACAAAAGACTGGGTGGTACCATGCAAATAGGGTATGTGTAACACTAATAGAGGGGGTTGGTCAGTATTACTTGCCACTCCCCTGACTCTAAAGAAAAGCCCTCTCCAAAGCAGGAGCACAGAGAAGCCCCAGAAGCCTTAAGTAAGAAAAACCACTATTGGAGCACATTCGAGGTCTCTGTCAGAAGTGGCAGAGGCCCAGCCAGAGGCGCCAGAGGCTGCAGAGTGGAGATCATGGCAGAGAGCAAAGAAGCCAGGCCAAGACCAGAGAGCAAGGCAAGGAGACTGTGAGACAGAACAGAGGAGTAACACTGAGACTAGGAGACCGTGAAGCAGAGCAGCGAGGGATGATGGGGCTGAGAGCCCGAGGATCACTTGATTGCTGGCTGAGGAAGATTTGGCCGTGAGCCAATGACTGTATCCCTAATGTTTTCCGATTTAAACCTTCAGTAACCTGTTAACTTCACTAATCAGCCCGCTTAATGTGAATACTGTCTTTGAGTTCTGTGCAGCCACTGCAGTGATTTCTCAAGCCATTCATAACAGTAGCATGTTGTGGGAGGAATGGTTGGAAGGATGGAGGATGGAGGCATGTCCGACCGCTGTCTCATGGCAATGGCCTTGGACTAGTGAGAAGGTAGATTCTTTTTCTCCCTTGTGAAGGCAAAGGGAGCCAGTTGTGGCCCTTGTGTCAGTTTTCCAGCCACTTATTGGGTTATTTCCACATCCCGGGGATGTTTATATTCCGTTCATGTGAATCAAGTCATTCAGCCTTTGAACTGATTTTGAGATGAGAAATCTGAGACACAAGAAGTTAAATAGGTTGTTCACCAAGATTATGCATTGGGCATGCAGTGGCTTGGGATTTGGATCTAATTCGCCTGGCTCCAGACTTGTGCCCTAGATTACAGGCACTGCAACCTAAGCAAAAGCATAAGTAACTTCCAGAGCGAAAAATGAATAGAGAATGGACTTGGGAAAGGATAATTATCCCAGGCATGAATGAATCATAGAGAAACTGAAAGTATGCTGGTTAAAGAGCATGGACTCTCAAATCATATAACGAGCGGTTGGAATTTCAGCACTGCTGTGTGCGACTCCATTGTTTCACGTGGGATGCTCTGCACGCATCATGCTGTAGAGAGAAAAAGAAGATGTTCACCAAGTGCACTGCTTATCTCAGGGGATACCAAACATTCAGTAAATAGACACCACCACACAAGCCAAAACAAGACAGAAATTAACACAACACTGTCATCAAGTCCATCCCAACTCACCACAACCCCGTCCAGGGGCTTCTGAGACGGTACCCCTTTCTGAGCGCAAACAGCCTCAGATTCCTCCTGAGGAGCAGCTGGTGGATTGAAAGAAAGCTCGGGCCTTGTTTTGAACAAGCCAATGTCTAAGCCACAGAATCCCCAGGCTTCCTGTAAACGGGTGAGAGGCAGGGAGATTGAAAGGTAAGTTAGTGCTAAAAAAGTAAATCCTTGTTAGCTGGAGGGAGATTTAAGCAACACATAATAACAATTTTCCCCAAAGTGGATATTTACTTTAATACAGAGTAACCCAGAGAACCTGGAAAAGTTTTTTGGAAAATCTATTAAACCTCAATTAGGAAGTCAAAAGGGATTTGAGTATTAAAAGTGTCACTTGAGCAAATGTATTTTTTATAGCAACCATTTTTATTGGGGGTTCACTCTTATCAAGTGTATTTTTTAATCAAAAATACTGTTAGCATTTTTAAGATGTGAGGTATATCAAAAGCATTTCTGAAGGGCTCATGCAGGAAGTAAAATGCAAATCTCAAGAATCAAAAGGACAACTTAGTGGGAGGGGGGAGCAGAAAATCACTAATTTCAATAAGAAAGAAAATTTCAGCATACTTAAAAAACTGTAACGCCAGTTTTCAAATTAAGGTTCAAAAACATGACCCAGGACTGTGTCTATAAACACCAAGTGATGAAAGATTTGTGACTCATTGACGCAGGTGATGTTTAAGGAAGACCTCGCCAAGCGACTGCTAGCTGATGACAGAAGTCAAAGACATGGCCAGCGGAGTTGTCTGAATATTAATTTTGGGGACACATCAAAGCATGCTTTATTTGAAAGTTAGCAAGTAACTGCTGTTGAAATGGAAAATTCTCTATCTAATATAGAAAGGGCATTTATAAAATATACAACACTCATTCGTGATAAATCACTGAACACAATAGGGATAGAACGGCAATTCTTCAACAGAACGAAAGGCATATTTTCAAAACCAACAGCCAACATCAGTCTCGAAAAGAGAAACTGAAAATATTCCCCTTGCCAACAGGAGCAAGACAAGGCTGCCGGTTATCACCACTCCTTGTCAATGAGCTACTGCAAGCCCACGCCAGAGCAATAAGGCAAGAAAGGAAAATCAAAATAGCCCTTGAAGAAGTAAAACTCTCTTCGCAGATAATACGATCCTATACGTAGAAAATCCCAAAGACTCAGCCCAAAAAGTAAAAGTTTCAGCAAAGTGACAAGGTACAAGACCAACATACAACATTCTGTCAGAATCTTTTATACCAACAAAGAGAACGCTAAAAAGGTAAACTGGCAAAGTAAATCATTACAATAATCACCCCAAAGATTGAATAGTTAGGAATAACTAAGACCAGAGATACAAAAGATTTATACAAAGAAAACTACAAAACACAACTGTTAGAAAACAAAAGAGCCCTAGGTAAATGGAAGAAAACATCATGCTTGTGGATCAGAAGACTTTAACAGTATTAACATTGTTAATACAACCCACAATGATCCACATATATAAGACAATCACATTTCAGATTGTCATCATTCTTTTTCCCCCTATTGATTTTTCAAAACTTTAAAATAAATAAATAAATGAATCTTTTTGTTGGGGGCTCTTACAGCTCTTATAAAAAACCATACATCAGTTGTACCAAGCACATTTGTACATTTGTTGCCTTCATCATTTTCAAAATATTTTCTTCCTGTTTGAGCCCTTGGTATCAGCTCCTCTCTTTTTTTCCCTCCCTCCCTATCATCATTCTTTATAGAGATGGAAAAAGCAATCACCAACTTTACAGGTAAAGACAACTCAAATAAGCAATGCACTACCAATGAAGAAGAACAAAGTAGGAGGCATCAAACACCACAAGTGAAATGCCTGTTACAAAGTCATGGCAGTCAAAACAGTTTGTTATTGATGCAAATATAAACACATAGACCACTGGAACAAAAGTGAGAACCCGGAAGTAAATACAGCTCCTAGGGACAGTTTATCTTCAATCAGAACATTAAGTGGAAAAAGGTGTGTCTCCTTAGAAAATGGCAAAAATGGATAGTTGTTTGCAGAAAAATGAAACAGAACCCATACCTCACTATATATATATATATATATATATACACACATATATATATATATATATATATTTAAAAGCATGATGGATTAAAGATCTAAATGTAAAACCTGAAACCATTAAGACTATTAAAAAATGGGGACAAACTGATGGATCCAAACCCATGGCATCATATACTAAACATAACTAACAATGCACAAGCTGCAGAAGACAAATTAGATGAATAGAACTGCTTAAAAACTTAAACATGTGAATACATCAAGGTATTTCTCAAAAAGAATAAAAAAATTATAAAAAAAATCACAGATGGGAAAAAATTGGAAATGACATATTAGACAAGGGACTAACCTATAAAATTTATAGTAAACTTTAACACCTCAACAAACAAAGACAGGTTAAGTGGGCAGAAGTTGTGAACACATCCATCACCCAAAAGACAACAGACAGGTGGCCAACAAACACATGAAAAAATGCTCATAGTCATTAGCCACTAGGAGGATGCACATCAATGCAATGACGAGCTATCATTTCACCCCAGTGTTAGTAGCAAAGTCAAAAACCACAGCTAAAGCAGGCAAGGGTGTAGAGGGACTGGAACCTCACGTACTGATGTTGGGAATGTAAAATGATACAGCCACTGTAGAAAATAGTATGGTGTTTCTAAAAAGATGGAAATAGAAATATTCATTCTGTGAATGAGGGGGACTGCAGAGTGGGGACCCAGGGCCCATCTGTGGACAATGGGACATCCCCTTGCAGAAGGGTCGCAGGGAGGAGACGAGCCAGTCAGGGGGCAGTGCAGCAATGATGAAACATACAATTTTCCTCTAGTTCTTGAATGCTTCCTCTCCCCTACTATCATGATCCCAATGCTACCTCACAAATCTGGCTGGACTGGAGGATGTACACTGGTGCAGATAGGAACTGGAAACACAGGGAATCCAGGACAGATGAACCCCTGAGGATCAGTGCTAAGAGTGGTGATACTGGGACGGTGGAGGGAAGATGAGGGAGAAAGGGGGAACAGATTATAAAGATCTACATATAACCTCCTCCCTGGGGAACGGGCAGCGGAGAAGTAGGTGAAGGGAGACATCGGACGGTGTAAGATATGACAAAATAATAATAATTTATAAATAATCAAGGGTTCATGGGGGAGGGGGATGTGGGGAGGGAGGAGAAAAAAATGAGATGCTGATACCAAGGGCTCAAGTAGTTTTGAGAATGATGATGGAAACAAATGTACAAAAGTGCTTGACACAACGGATGTATATGTGGATTGTGATAAGAGTTGTATGAGTCCGCAATAAAATGATTAAAAAAAGATATATAAATGTGAATAATTTGCATGTCCATTTCTAAAACACATGTATGACCTTTGGGAAAAGCAGCTAACATTCTTCTTTGTTGTTGTTGCATGATTTGTGGCTTTGTGCTATTTAAATTATTCACAGGGATAATAAGACTAATGGGTAATTTTCCACTGAATAAAATACAACCCATTAAGATTCCAAAAAAAGAGAAGCAAAATCAATTATACACACATACATATACATCTAAATATACACACATGGAGTGAGAGAGAGGGATTTATATCAAAAAATTCTAAAATGAGAAGTTTTATCAAGAAAATCTCTCTCTCTCTCTCTCTCATTGTTTTTGTCAGGTGCCATTGAATCAGTCCCACCCTATAGCAACCCTACACACAAGAGACAAGAGAATAAAACTGACTGGTCCTCCCCCACCCTGATAATTGTTCCTATGCCTGAGCCCATTGTTGCAGCCACTACGTGTCAATCCATCTTGTCTAGGGCCTTCCTCTTTCCTGCCACCCCTCCACTTTACCTAACATGAGGTCCTTCTCCAAGGACTGGTCTCTTGTGACAATATGTCCAAAGTATGTAAGACAAATTCTGGACATTTTTGCCTGTAGGGAGCACTCTGGCCTTACTTCTGCCAACACAGATCCATTTGTCCTTTAACAGGTACTTTCTTTCTTTTTAAATAATAGCCTGGTACTTTCAATATTCTTCTTCAGCACCACAATTCAGATGCACCTATTCTCCTTCGGTCTTCCTTAATCAGTGTCCAACTCTCACATGCATATGATGCAAAGAGAGCACCATGGCTTGGTCAGGTGCACCTTAGGCCTCAAAGTAACATCTTTGCTCTTTGATACTCTAAGACAGACATGCGCAGCAGATTTGCCTCATGTAATATTATCTTTTGATCTCTTGACTCCTGCTTCTATGAACATTAGGTACACAGCCAAATAAGACAAAATCCTGGACACCTTTGCCTTTTCTCCATTTATCATGGAGGATTTTGGTCTTCCTTACAGTGAGTTATAATCCACACTGAAGGCTACAATCCTTGATCTTCATTAGCAAGTGCTTCA
>NW_022103920.1:63960191-63967774 GCF_000313985.2 Echinops telfairi
CAAAATTATGTAATTAGTCCTACCTTGGGGTGGGAGAAGGTTTGGGATATTTGAAGAATAGTGCAGAATTGATATCGATTAAGATGAGTAAGTACGAGAGAAATGATATGTGGGAACAATGAGAGAAAATAAGCGAGGTTGGATCACACTGGAACAATACTTGTGGCTGATGATCTAGAAACATTTAGGATGGTCGTATTTGTGCTGGGAAAATATTCACAAGCTGTATTGCCTACTCAGTAGATCACAAACAGATCCATAAGTACCTTGGCTTCCGTGACCTGTTGCAATGTTATTGGTACAAGCTTGTATTTGAGATCAAATCCTTGAAGTCGAGAGCCACAATGCTCCTCCATGTCTAACAAGCCACGAATTGGTAGCTCTTTCTGGAGAATTCGCGAATGCACTTCACTGGCAGAAATGAGCAAAGGGTGCCCTTGGGGCTGACATTCAATGCCTGGCTCTCTGTTTTGCTAACACTCATCAGCAGGTTAGTTATTTCCTGTGTTGTGACAGTTTGTCACTTTACATTTCATAATCATAAAGATGCTACTATTACTCTAGCGGTTCTACCTGTTTTCCTGGCTTGCCTGATGATAGCCATCTCACAACCTATCACAAAGACATACATTTTGGGGGTTATGTTCATCTAAACGTCTCCCCTTTTCCTTTTGTATAGGATGCTTGTCATTTGCGGTAGGGAACTGCAAGCTGTGGAATCATTACAGAGAAAACAATTTGGCCTTTGTTCTCAGCTGTGTGTGTGTGTTCACGTGTGTTGTATCAACACCCGAGGCCAATGACTGCAGACTGAGCAGACCATGAGGGACAATGTGGAGGCCTGAGGAAATAGTGTGAGGGTCACATCTGACCTCCTCTGATTGTACAGAGGGGAAGGAGAATTGAACCCCACGTCAGCCCAGGGCTGATTGCCACTAGGCAGAGGTCAGGCATGCTTCCACCTCCCATCTTTCTTTACCCTATTCTGAGACCCATGGCTCCCTACTTCCCTGATGGGTTTGATAAGTTGTTGCAATGGACACAGAACTCACAGACAGTACTTATAATCATGGGGATTTATTAAGGAAGCATGGTAGTTAGATAATTTCATGTTAACTAGACACCCCCGCCAAGGGTGGAGTCAACCTTGTCACTCAGGTCCCAGTCTGATGCAGTGTCCTTGGGAATGTGGCCTTCTCATGAGGAGGAACCTGCACCCTCCACCTCTCTCTCTCTCTCTGCCACTGACTCTGAGAGATGCCGAAGCCCTGCCATATTTCCACAGACCTTGGATCCACACTACTGTACACCCACCGACCTGTGTTCTTCCTGCATTCTGCATCATTGCAAGTGGCTGAGTGAGTCTGAATGGGGTTTATGGACTAGTATCAGAATTATGAACTTGAGTTGGACTGGGCTGAGATGCTTTCTTGACATGTAGCTGCTTCTTGATATGAAGTTCTTTCATATACACATATGAGTATCCATGGATTGAGTTGGATCAACTAGATGGGAATGATTTGTGATTGCTGCTGCTGCTGCTGCTGCTGTGTGTGTGACAGAGAGAGAGAGACTTGATTGCATACTGTGGTAGCTAAATAATCATTTGTCAATTTGAAACTTAAAAGTGAAGGGGTGGAGTTTAGCCTGTCAATCAGGTCGCAGCTTGATAACCCTATTTGGAGGCACTAAGGAGATAAATAGCTTGCTGAAGGCAGGACAACTCACTCCCTGTGAGACATTCCTGTTGAGAAGACACATGAAGTTAGAGCCCTGGAGCTGAAGGAGCCAGTGCTGCAATGCTTCCACTGCCACTGGACCCACAAGACTTTCCACCCACTGGCTTGTGATCTTCCTGCATTCAGTGTCATTGCATGTGTTTCTTGAGTCTGAAGAAGAATTTATAGATTGGTATTAGACATATGGGCTAATATTGGACTTATAGACTTGATCTGGACTGGGCTAGGATGTTTTCTCAATATTCAATTGCTCTTGTATATAAACCTCTTTCTTAAAAACACACGAGTCTCCCTGGATTTGTTTCTCTCATCTACCCAGACTAACACACTTACCAACTTTTGTGTTAGTCTTAAAAAGATCATTTATAAACATGTATTATAACCAAGGAAAATGACAATGAGTTCTCCTGCTCACCTTAATGAGAAAGCAATCATCCTTTTATTACAATGTTTTAGGTTTAAGTTGTGAAGCCACATGACAATTTGAGAGCAAAGGGTCTCTTTCAGCAAGTGTCTTTTTTGGCGGGGCAGGGAGGAGTGGTGGGGCGGGGGGGTGATTGTCTAGTCAAGCCGGCCTAACACAGGAAGCTAACAATTTACAAAACGGTAAGGATATGATTCTCCCGTCTATAGCACTTCTCAGCTGTGTTGGCAGGCATGCCTCGCTACTTCTCCGTCTCTCAGCCACGTGGTCCTTAAGCCTCTGCCTCGTTCTACGGGCAGGGAAGACCACGACTGTCTCAGTCTCAATGCGCCTCTGCCACTCTGCCTCACGGTCTTGGTGCTGTGACCTGGGATTCCTGTGCTGTCTCCACCACTCAGACAGGATCTCATCGGTGCTATGCTGCTGGTTCTTCTTCCCCGAGGGCCACAGGACTTTCTCCCTCCTCCTGCTTCTCAGCTAACGCTGTTACATTCAGAGGAATGGCAAATCTGACGAATCCCCGAGTCCAACTCCTTTACCCTATTGTCATTGCCTCCCCTAGTTACTGAGTGAGTGTTACGAAGACCGTGGCTGGAAGAGCAATTTCACTTCACCATCGGGTCCAATGCTGCCTCAAGGGGCATAGGTTAATCTAGAATGGTCAGCCACACAGTGAGGCCAATAAGAACCCTGGGACCTAAGACTCAGCTTCCTGGTTGGTGACCAGGCCTGTGAGAAATGAACATCCCTCTTTGGGACATGGAAGCTGTGCTCTGTGACTTGGCCCAGGCCTCACTCCATGCCTTTCTCCGTTTGCATCCTTTTCAGTTGTACTTAATCGAATAAGTCTGGGATAATCTCTTTGAGATTCTTGTAGTTATTCCAGTGAATTGGCAAGCAGACAAGGGTAACGGGAGTCAGCAGGGTTTGGCACCTGTTCATTTTGCAGTCTAAAAGGTGACCTTCTATATGTGAGCTCTGACCTAGCTCTGGCTAAAAGACTGTGAGTGCTGCTCAGCTGTGAGCTGTGAGTGGTTGGAGCTGAGAGAAAGAGAAAGGGCTGCTCGAGTTGTGTGGCTAGTGATGAGGATGGAGAAAAGGGAAGGAAAGGGATGAATTAATTTCCACACGTTAGGAGTTAGATTTATGCTGCTCCTTACTGCACCGTTAGCAATGGAGGTGGGATTTCCTCACTCTGTCCTTGTGTAGGGAAGGAATGTTTTAGTCATATCTGCTAAAGCCACCAGGCAATCTGAATCCAGGCTATATATTATTATTAACCCCCCAAAGATATTTGCTTAGAGACCCTTTGCTCTCAACATGTCATGTGGCTTCATAATTTAACCCTAAAACATTGTAATAAAAGGACGATTGCTTTCTCATTAAGGTGAGCAGGAGAACTCAATGGACTTTTTCCTGGTTGTAATTTACAAGTTTATAAATGATCTTTTTAAGACTGACACAAAGGTTGGTAAGCATTCAAGTGTAACACACACACACATACCAGCGGCAACAACTCATTCCCATCGAGTTCATCCAACTCATAGGACCCTGTAGAACAAAGTAGAGCCCCCCCACCCCCTGCCCTGTGGATTTCCAAGGCTGTAAATCTTCAGGCGGGCAGAAAGCCTTATCTTTCTTGCATAGAATGGCTGGTGGATTTGAATCACTGACCTTGTGATTAGCAGCCCAATGCATAACCCACAATGTCACCAGAGCTCACTTTCTCAACTGAAGTGAAAAGGCGGAAAGAAAAATAATGCAATGCTTTCCAGGGGTCCTCAAACTAAGGCCCGCGGGCCACATCTGGCCTGCCAGGTATTTTTGCCCTGTTTTGTTTTTTTACTTCAAAATAAGATATGTGCAGTGTGCATAGGAATTTGTTTATAGTCCAGCCCTCCAACGGGTCTGAGGGACAGTGAACTGGCCCCCTGTTTAAAAAGCTTGAGGACCCCTGCTCGACTTCAGTGGTGTTAAGAAGCTGACCTAACCTCGTATGTCACAGAGCTTAACTTGCTGCTCAGAAATGGATTCTTGCAACAGGTACCCTAAGCACTGCTCCTCCTGGCTTCTATGCCTCATACAATGGCTATCCGGGGCAGCAGTTCACGTCGCAGAACTTTCCAGATTCCTCACAACCTCTGGGTTGAGATTCTGCACAAGCTGCTAACTAATACTTACAAAGAATGTCTTCCCTTTTCTCTAAGCATACTCAGGGTTGTTTTCTTTAGCCTGCTGGGCATTTGGATTAGCCTTGATGAAAACAGAGATTCCAATTCATTGTCTGCTTATTGTAGAGATGTCACATAGGAAGTAATTGGATTTTATTAAGGTATTTGGGTTTTATTGAAGCAGCTTTTATGTTACACTGCACCTTTACCTCGCTCTCTCTGTCTGATATATAACCATGTGCCAAACTTTGCCCCAAAGTCCTACTATAATGTTTCTAGCACAGGCTTCTCCCTGAATCCAGACTTGCACATTCTTGGCATCTTCAACTCCTTGTCTAATTGACATCTCAACTTGACATGCACTAAACCCAAACAGGTGTTTCCCTCAGTTTTTCACTGCAGTATTAATCTCATCTTTCTAGTTGGTTTGTTAAGCATCTTGGAAGCATTGTTCATGCCTCCTGTTCTTACACACTCCATATCTAGTCTATGAGGAAAAACCTTGATCACTCTGTCTTCAAATGTATTTTGAATTCAATGGCTTTCCTTTATCTCCCCCGAATTCATCTGTTTGGAGTCCCCTTACCTCTTAAAACTACATCATAACTCATCTTCTTGCTTGGTCCCCACAAACAGGGTCAGGTTATGCCACTCTTCAGCCCCAAATCTTCCAAAGCCTCCCCCTCTTACTCAGACCATGCTAAAAATATTTTTCTTTTCCTTCAACAATGTCATTGGGACATAACCTACATTTACTATAATCCAATAGTTTGATCACATCAAGAAGGGTTGTACAATCATCACCACAATCAATGTTAGAACATGTTCTTTTTCCTTGGACTCCTTGTTATTAGCTCCCCATTTCCCCCCACTAGCTGCCCCCACCCGCCACCCCAAGAACCCAATAATCCAGTTACGGCCTCGATAGATTCACCCATCCTGGATTTCATAAGCCAAAAAACATATTTTTAAAAAAGAAACCAAAAAGGAAATAATAAAACAGAATAGAGGGGGAAAATATCAATAGAAAAGAAAGCAGAAAATATTAAAAACTAGAACAGAGAGCCCTGGAGGTGTAGTCGGTACACGTTGGGCTGTGATCTACATTGTCAGAAGTTCGAAACCGCCTGCAGCTCCGCACCAGAAAGACTGGGCTTTCTACTCCACTGAACAGTCTTGGAAACCCATAGCGGGGTCACTAGGAGTCAGCATTGACACAATAGCAGTGAGTTTGCTTTTTTGGAGAACAAATTAAAAATGGGTCAAAAAGGAGATCAAAGGATAAAGTGCTAAATTTTAATCTGGCTACATCTGCCATAATCCACTTTCTATTGCATTCTGCATGCTAGCATGACTATTCACATCCCTGCTTTGTTCAGAGGGGATATACCAAAGGCTTAATACACATGAATCTCCTCTTCACTTAAAAAAAATTTGATGCAACAGTTAAATGGGACAAAAGGAGGCTCAGCTAAGATGTCACATTTTAGCCTCACTATATCGACTACAAGTATCTCTGCAGTAACCTCTGTCTGATGACAAGTATACTCACATCCCTCAGCTACGATCAGAGAGGGTTCACTGGAGGGTTCATCTATGTGTGGACACTGCACATAGAGTTTGGCTTCCATTGTCATCCATGGGCGTCTGCAAACTGGACGTTCACAATTTAAGCTACGATACCATTGCGTCATTATAGATTTTGATTATATCATTTACATTCCTTGGATCACACAGGCTGGTGTGCTTCTTCCATATGGACTTAGTTGATGCCTCACTTATATGGCTGCTTGTTTGGAGACACGCCTTTAAGACCCCAGATGCTATTCTTTCTGAGAGCCAGGCACCATCTAGTTTCTTCACCACACTGCTATAGCACCCATATCTTCAGTGATCTCTTCATGAAGGCCAGCATCAAGCAGGGCTATGCTGTAAGAACTAATTGTTAATTCTTAGATTGTTGCTAGAATTAAGTGTGAGCCCCAAATCCATTTATATATCCATAGTGTATGTGTTAGAGAAAATTATTAGTTATCTCTCTGGGGCATAAGGTAGTTCTATTAATATTGTCATTAATTCAACCAATGATATAGGACTTGAAGTACAGTTGAGAAAAAGAGATTATACAGTATAAACTGGCTACAAACCACGGTACATGAATTATTGACTTATACAGATTAAACTCTTAAATGATTGGATTAAACTCTTAAGTGATTGGACACTACTGAAACAATGAGGGTTGGCAATAAGGAAATAATTTCAAGACTATTCACTGACAGTGGGAGAACCAGGCTTACCAGATTAACACATTTTAATAAGCCAGGAGGACATAAAATCGTAAGAATGTCGTAGTCTCCAGGCCACCATTCAAGGGGCACGCTTAAGGCAAGCTACCGAGCCGTGGTCCAATGGCCACCCATTCTATGGACTTGGTATCGCAGCCATCTGCTTTTTCTCTCACTGTGGAATTTTGAGCTTAATCCCAAGGGCTACATGGGGGTTTGAGGTGGAGCCCCATTCACTTAGTGGGGTTTCTAGACCTGGTCCTTCTGGTGTATGCCAAAATTATTTCATTATTCAACATGGACTCACATGATCTTCAAGTGGCTCATCTCTTCCTAAACTGTTCTGCTTTCTCTCCTTTTGCTGTTCCCCCCAAACCCTAGATATGGCCCTTACACAGCACCTTGGAACTTGCTATCCCTTCTCCAAGAATTCTCTCCCCTGAAATAATTACTTCTTTCGATCTGTAATATCCCTTAGGTCTTTGCTCAAATGTTCCCTTCTTACCAATCACCTATTTAACATTACAACTCCCCATTCCAGCACTCTACCTCCCTTGTCTCTTTCTCTCCATTGTTCTTATCACCATCTGACATCCTCACCTTCTTTGCTCATGTGACGCCCTTCCACTAAAATATAAGCTCTGTGGAGGAAAGGCCCAAGTGTATGAGGAGCCTGGTGGCATAGTGGTTAAACATTGGGCTGTGACCCACAAGGTAAGCAGTTTGAAACCACCAGCTGGTCTTTGGGAGAAAGACGGGGCTTTCTACGTCCATACAGGGTAACAGTCTCAGAAACTCACAGGGGAAGTTTTGCCCAGTCCTGTAGGGTTCTTGAGTTCAGCATTGACTCGATGGCAGTTAGTCTGGTTGGTTTTATCTGCTCAAGTGTATCTCTAGAACCTAAAACGACACATACTAGGCACTCAGTAATTCTTTGTTGAATGACTTCTAAAAAAGCCAGTGG
>NW_022103920.1:63968360-63969748 GCF_000313985.2 Echinops telfairi
TTCCCCTCCCCAGGGTCACTAGCCTTTCCTTTCATCAAGGCCACCCTAAGGAATGATCAGGAGGACCCTGTGTAAGCAATGCTGTGTTGCTCAGGTCTGGCATTGGAGGGCACCATTCTAGCCGGAGGCCTGTATCCCCAAACAGGGGTGGTATCTTTTTAATTTTCATGTGAGTCAAATGAGGCAAGGTAAATGGGCTTTTCACTAATTGAAGAATGGCTAATTTCTGTTTTCAGAAACATACAATTATTAAAATGTTCATTTCACTGAACATATTTCCAATTGCCATTTTCTCTGAGAGAAATAAGGAGACCGACCACCACATTTACAAAGGGCCAGCTAGTTCCCTGGATTGTCACAATCAGCAAAGGCAGAACTCAGCAGACCAAGAAATAGGCATCTCTCCATGCGCAGGCACCAATATACTTTCATTAAAGGTAATCAAACAAACCAATGGCTATATTAAGATATAACATTGGAAAGGAAGCCAAGGTCAAGTACATAGAACAAAAGGCTTCAAGAAAGTAATTGCCTAAGGAGGAGCAAAAATTGAGATAACAGGGACTTACCTATCTAATAACGATGTACAGTACCATTAGCTGGAAAATGATCATCTCTGCAGTGCAAATATGGCAGCGAAGCAAGTTTGCAATTCCTGCTCCGCACGGGGTTGTTGGAACCGCAGAACGCAATGACACAAGGAAAAAGAGACAGAAAGGTGCCGATCTAAATGCCTGAAAATGTAAATGCCCAAAGCAGCCTGGACCCTGACATGTTATTCCTAAGGCACCCACGTGCGTGAGGCAGAGCTGAGAGTCACGCCCAAGCAGGCCACCTCCAGAATCTTACTGCTGCTGTAAAAGCTGAAGGTAATTCTACAAATATCTAGGAATAACCCATGTTCACTAACTCAACAGCCCAATTCACTGCCTTGCAGTGGATTCTGACTCACTCACCCTGACCTATAGCACGGAGTTGAACTGCCACTCTGAATTTTGGAGATTGGAAATCTTTACAGGCGTGGAAAGCCTCATCTTTCTGCCTCAGACTGGCTGGTCAGTTTAAGCTGCTGACCTTGTGTTAGACAGCCCAGTACGTAATCCACAACGTCACCAGAGTGCCATAATGCAACAATAGAATGTATAAAATACATTAAACTAAGTAGATTAAAATCGATCTTGAATATTCAAATTAAATAACTCTGGTCTGGATCTCTCTATCCCAGCGGTTCTCAACCTGTGGGTCGTGACCCCTTTCCGGGGCAAACGACCCTTTCACAGGGGTCATCCGATTCATAACAGTAGCAAAATTACAGTTATGAAATAGCAATGAAAATAATTTTATGGTTTGGGGGGGTCACCACAACATGAGGAACTGTATTAAAGGGT
>NW_022103920.1:63970669-63971757 GCF_000313985.2 Echinops telfairi
TTTTTGAGTGAGACCATCCAATCCCCAGCACTAAAGAATACCAGAAGCCAGAAGAGACAAGAAAGGATTCTTCCCTTAAAGTCTTTGGAGAAAACTTGGTGCTGCCACCACTCTGAATTCTCGCTACTAGCCTCCAGGACCCGGAGACCATGAGTTTCTGTCCTTATAACCACCCACATTTGGTTTTGCATTTTGATATAGCAGCCCTAGGAAACGAGTAAGATAGGGGATCCAAATGCTGGGGCAGAATCTTCCATTCCACTGCTCTGGCATAGTGCCCAGGCCTGCAAGCATTTCAAGGGCCTGAAAAGAAGCTTTTCTAATGGAAACATTTGCAGACAAATGTTTAAAAGCAAAATTTAAAATAAATAATGGTAGCGTTCAATCAAATCATTAGTTTCTGCCAAGCATTCGTTTGGTTCTGCGAAATTACATTTTCTGTGAGAAACGATTGCCTTTTAATATATTTGACATTATATGGACTGGGGCTCAACAAGGAAATAGATCTGAATAATATCTTCCCTAATTTAGCCTCCAACATACCAGACTGGCACTGCTTCATATAGTTCTCCATCTCCTTTTTTCCAAGGCCACCAACAGTGGCCGCTCTCTTTCCCCAGAACCACACAGCTTCATGGCGTCTCCCCCAGCTCCCAGGCTTCCCGCAGCAGACAGACCGGATAACAAACTCTTCCAGGGTACCTGCTCCCAGGTACCTTCCTCTAACAGACCACTCTCCCTCCACCCACCGAGGGAAGAAACTTCATTTGGAATACTGCCTCAAGATTTTATAACCAAGTAGTTTGTTTTTTCTAAGTATTTTTAAAAAAATCA
This sequence comes from Echinops telfairi, assembly GCF_000313985.2. Lineage (NCBI taxonomy): Eukaryota > Metazoa > Chordata > Mammalia > Afrosoricida > Tenrecidae > Echinops > Echinops telfairi. The sequence continues at coordinate 63,971,504 of NW_022103920.1, forward strand.
ATTTATTGGGGCTCATACAATTCATCACAATACACAGATCAATTGTGTAAAGCACATCTATTCATTTGTTGCCCTCATTATTCCCAAAATTCGCTTTCCTCTTGGGTTCCCCGAATCAGCTCATTTTCCTTTTTTCCCCTCCCCCTCCCTTCTTCCTCCCCTCTCCCCCATGCACCCTCGATAATTTATAAATTATTATTGTATCGCTTACAGATTTTTTTATAGCTTGTCTCCTCTGATCCTTGAGAATCAGC
>NW_022103920.1:63973292-63983424 GCF_000313985.2 Echinops telfairi
CAACCGCTGAAGACAAAGCGGATGAATAAGCAAATGTGGTGAAGAAAGCTGATGGTGCCCGGCTATCAAAAGATATAGCGTCTGGGGTCTTAAAACAAACAAACAAGTAGTTTTAATTTATCAGTTTAACAAGTTTAAGATTTATGATCATCAAATGGAAATGGAGAATATGAATTACAGACATACAAAAGGTAAACCATTTATAAATGGCACTGAAGTTATTGAACTCATGAAACACGTAAGAAAACTGAAACAAAGGAACATGAATCCTTTATCCTTCTGCTGCTTGATAGTCTGTTTCAAAGTCCTTTTGCATTTAGATCTGTATTTATGGATGATCATGATATATTTAGTGAAAAAGACTACAAAAAATGGCCATAACTCAAAAAACCAAGCTCAGAGCAACCTTATGTGGCCTGATGATCCTTTCAAGAGTGAAGATGACATGCTTATAACTGATAATATTTTCCTATCAGAAAATTTTTTTCTGGTATTTTGTAATAAACTCAAATCAGTGTAAAATATAAAAGATAATGGAAGACGCAGGGGGACGGGATATCATGACCCTTCCCTCAAGAAACCAGGTTTGACTATGTGACATGAGTCAGAATTGACTGGTTTCTGTTTTGCTTTGATAGAGAACAGGATTTGTTTATATAGAGGGGAAATGAGTAATGATATTTAAGGGTCATACTTTGCCAGTGAACAAGTTTTCAAAGAGAATATCATACTAAGCACAAGAAAATTCTGGATTAGTTTCCTGGCTCACCCATGGGCCATCTGTATGTTTTGTGAAAATTGTTCTGAGGGTTTATTCATCCTTTAAAAATAAGGGTGTAAAAGCACTTGATAAAAAAACAACAAAAAAAACCCCAACAACAACAACTCCCCCTGCTCTCCCAGGACAAATACTCTTTGACTTGATGCATCTAGCTGGAAGGTGACTAGTGTCAACAAGAAAGAATTCAGACTTAAAATAAAACCAAAAGGATATGCTGAAGGCTCAAAACAATTCAAATTGGGGACATGCCTGAGCTCACAAAGTGAAATCAATTTCTCTCCAAACATGATGAAGTAACACAGGCATATTTATGAGGCAAAATCAAGAACGCAAGGTACCACATCCTGGGAGCTTTACAGTAATTGGAAGGAGGGCTATTTTGATTCATTAATGTAAATATGTGGCAAAGGACAGTAGAAAGGTCATAAAGTAATTATCTTAGGACATTTCCTGAGGGCAACTGAGGGAATTTCTAATAAGCTTCCAGTGTCAAGACCCTCCCTTAGGAGCATTCTTTCCATATCTTGAGTTGAACCACAAAGGGGGACTACGCTTCCTGTGTTATGTATTGAAGTCTATCTCAAGGATTCACCATTGCAAAGGACATAAACAAGAGCTACAGTGGAGTTGGGGAAGGAGGGTTCAAAGTGCCCAACTCACACCCAAAGGCTTTCAGCACGGTGTCACCAGGGCCAGGAGTAACAACACGCTTAGGAGGCCCCATTCAATTACTCACATTTATTGCAGGAGTTAGATTTATTCACCGCATGGGCTTTTGGGGAGCACACTTCAATCCATGTCGATTAAAAAGTGCCTGTTGTAAATCCTAACCCCTTCACCTGAGGTTAAGGGCTCAGCTGCCACCAAAAGGATGGTGGTTCAACAGGGACAAGGACTCCCCAGAGGCAACAGAGAATGCCTTTCCCTAGAGCTAGAGCCCCTGTCCTGAACTTGGACTTCTCGGCTCCTTAACTGGAAACAAAATTAATTTATTTGTTAAGGCCTCCCTTTTTGTAGTATTTCTTTTTTACTTCTCCTTTTCTAATGACCTGTTTGCTTGGTGTTTGACCATAACCCTTGTCTGTTGCTCAGATAGAAATAAAATCAGGAATTATGTGTTTTTAGGAAGCCTAAGGGGGCTTCAAAACATTCATGGAAAAATGGAATTATAAGATAAATTTTAAAAAAATCATTTTATAGGGAGCTCCTACAAAGATTATAACAGTCCATAATTCAATTAGATCAAGCATAATTGTACAATTGCTACTATCATCCGTTTCAAAAATTTTTCTTTCTTCTTGAACTCTTTGATATCAGCTCCCCCTTATCCCCTCCCACCAATACATATATTGCTATATCTTACACCATCCAATGTATTTCTTTACCTGCAATTCTGTTATTCATTCCTCTCGAGTGGGGTTATACAGTCATCATTGCTATCAGCACCCCTTTCCCCTCCTCCCCCTCCCTCTTTCCATACCCTCAGGGAATCATTACTCCTGTTACTATTTCTGAAGGGTTATCTAGCTTGGCTTTCATGCATCAAATGATCTTAATTATACAAATGAATATACTCAGGTCTCACAAGATTATTAAAGTCAAACAAAAACCATAATAGTAAGGGGAGGAAATATTAAAGAACTAGAGGACAGTTATGTGTCTCATCAGTGGAAGTGCAAAACAAGCAATCAAATTGACAATGAAGGAGCATGGGCCAAGTGGAGACCCAAAATCCACCTGTAAGATAATTGGACAGTCTCTCACAGTAGGGCCACATGGAAGGGATGAAAAGATAGACTTTTTGAAGCCCTCTCATAGTCCTCGTGTAGTCCTACCCTCACTACGGGAGGGCTCCCTCCTTTCTGATTACCACAGAGCATGCAGAAAGATAAAGACCTAGATAAAAATGTAGGCAGCCTTTGTTTGCAGTGCTAGTCATTTCTGAAATCTGTTTCCTCAGTATTTGATCCTTCTCTGACCTTGACCTTCAGAATTTCTGTCATGCTCAATGTGAGTTCTCTTTACAATATAATTTTCCTCAGGAAGGGAGTTTGGTTGGATATTTCTTGAATTCCTTGAGCCCTTAAGGCACCCTCATATCGTCTGATCTTTCCATGGTCCCAGGGTGGAGCTGTGATCTTTTTATCCTATTCAGTCCTAAATTGGAAGCTCAAGCTTTCTTTCCACCATTATTTTAACAATATTTCCTTGCTGAGAATTCCACTCACAGTGAGTCCTGTCTTTTTGAGCATTTGTTGTCAACTCCTGTATTGCAATGTTCTTAGATTTATATAAAAAAAACTCTTTCTCTCCCCTCTACTGCTTCTGCTCAGCTTTAAAACATAGGCAGTCCTCTATGCATCGTGCAGTTTGGGTGGAAAATAATCGACTCATGTTCTGAGCAGTTGAGGGATGGCCTGGGGACCATCTCTGACTTCAGAAGAGAGAAGAAGAATCCAACTCTACAACTGCCCAGGGATGATTCTTATGAGGGAGAGGTAAGACAGGTCTTGACCTTCTTGTATCCTATTCTGAAATTAACCATCCCTCTAGCTCCCTGCTGGGCTTAATAATCCATTTCAAAGGCTACACAGAACTCACATACAACACTGACCATTATAGACGTTTCTTAGGGAAGTTGACGGGTTACTAAAAGCATTATAAGGATATAGTTCTTTTGTCCATAGTAGCGCCTATTCTCAACAAGCACTCTGTCCCTGGTCCTTCCCCTCTCAGACATTTGGTACCCTGGCTTATGGCCTGTTCCAACCACTATTTTAAAGCTTCTATAACTGTTAAACACCCATAGGGCACCCCACTCTGCAAGTTGGGCTGCTCCCCAAAAGCATCAACCTGACTCATTCCAGGGGCCAGGAAACCCACGGCCTCTCTCTCGTGGTCTCAGTTCTGTGGCCTCTGCCACTTCAGGGAGGGACCTCACGAGTGATTCACCAGTGACTCTTCTTTGGGAACGAGACGGATTGACACAGTGACTGCAACCATGGGCTCAAGCAAGGGAGCGATTGTGAGGAAGGTGCAGGACCAGGCAAGGTTTCCTTCGGTTGTGCGTAGAGTTGCTATGGGTTGGAACTAACTCATTGGCACTTAACAACAACAACAACAACATTCCTCCTACTGAGATGGCTCATTTGTAGAACCAGCAGAATATGGAAAAAGTAGCCAATCCACTAGTTAGAATCCCTCTCCATCTTAATTGTATGCTTCCACCCAGCCATTTGGTGGGCGTTACAAAGCTTTGGACTAGGAGAGTCATGCAAAGTAATTTCAATTTGCTGCAGGAATTCACAGGACTATCTTGTTTATTGGATTTTTGGAGGATGTTGTGAGTAGAATTTTTATCTTGCCATTTTAGTTTCTCAGTATGTGGTTAAAAAGGGATTGGAGGAGCTTCAAAATCTATTCATCATCATCCTGCCCTGCCCTCAACTCAAGGTGGGCTTATGAAATCAGCAGTCACTTTGGACAACTTGGTCACTGAAGGTACCGCTCGTCTTGACTGGCTTCTGAAATTATAGTTATCTCCGAGATAGTTTCCCTTCAACTTAGTTCAATGTTTATTAGTTTTGCTAACGACATTTTTTAAAGCATAGTTGGCCTCTGCCTCAGCGTCGCCCACATTCAGGTAAGTACTTTCCTTTCCCTCGCCAACTCTGTTCAAATGACAACCTGACTTCGGCCGGCCTGCCATCCGCAGAGCACGTACACGCGCATTTTGAACATCTTACTTCAATGAGATTTTTCTTCCTGACAAATAAGACTGTTGAAAAGCTGGCCTCAGACTAAAATTGCCATTTCTTCCTCATAGGCATGTTTCAAAACGTTCTTAATATTTCAGGAGGTTCCGTCAGAATGCCTCCTTAGTGTGCAGAGTGATTGCTAAATCTAAACGGGGTCCCTCAAGTTCGTATCACCTTGACTCTGCAGTCCACACTTTCCCAAGGGAGAAGTGGCACAGTCACCCTCATATGGCCAGAATGGACAGGTGTCTTTCTCTGATGAATAAAGGAGCAATAGGCTATCTTTCTGCATTTTTCCAGGGTCCTCCTAATTCTTTTAAAGCTCTAAAGGTGAGAAGATGCTCCTTTTCTTTTAAAGGAAATAAATGGAAAGGGCTGAGTAGAGTTGTTGATCCCACTTGGTTTAGCCTAATCACTATTTCGTGAAGACCACTCACAGGTCTTTTGAGTACAAAAGACGTCATCATCACAGGGGCATTGTTTGCTGGATGGCAAATATGAATCAGCTATGACTTAGAATACTAACTCTCTTATTTACCAGCTGGTAAACCAAAGAGCAATCATTTGATCTCTCAGAGCCTTGACGTCCATATCCACATGTAATAATTCCTACATGATATAGCCCTTGTGAAGATATATATATATATATATATATATATATATATATATATAATTTGTAATATAAACTCACTGAAAACTCACTGCCATCGAGTTAATTCTGACGCACAGTGATCCCAATAGACAGGGTAGACCTGATCCTGTGGGTGTCTGAGGCTGTAACTCTTCACAGGAGCAGAATTGGTATATCGTAGATACTAAGTAAATGTTCGTTCCCTTTTGAATAATGTTATACAGCCTATTCACAACATAATAACAGTTCTTATCTCTTTTTTCTCCCAAACACAAGTAATAGATATTACACGGACTATTAATTTTGTTTAACAAAATGAATTAAAATAGTTTCTATTTATTAAAGGACAAATACTGTGTGACTACACTTATATAAAAAAGACAAGAACAGGAAAATGTATAGAAACCAAGCCTGATTCGTGGTTCCTGAAGTGGAAGGCAGGGGCAGTGGGGTGTTTTGCTGATGGACAGTTCACTTTCTGTTTACAGAGATGGGAAATTCACATTGAGTGAAAATCGTGGTCGCACAACTAGTGCATGGAATTGTTGCCAATAAGTTGTACACCTGTAAAAAGTTGAATTACTAAATGCTGTGTGATAAACACCAAATTTTCTTTTTCAAGCAGAAACTTCTATGTATAGCTAAACATACCAGGGGGTACCCCACAAAAAACAGATTTTTTTTCCCAGAGGTATATACTTAAGATTTTTTTACAAACCAACTTGATCACCTGTGTTAGTCTGGGTGGGCTAGAGAAACAAATTCATAGACACTCATATGTGTATAAGAAAGAGGTTTATATACAAGAGAAATTCAATGTTGAGAAAACATCCCAGCCCAGTCAGATAAAGTCCATAAGTCCGATATTAGCCCATATGTCTGACACCAAACTATAAAGTCCTCTTCAGATTCACAAAACCCATGTAATGAGGCTGAATTCAGGAAGATCACAGGCCAGTGGGTGGGAAGTCTTGTGGATCCAGTGGCAGTGTAAGCATCTCAGTGCTGGCAGGGGCCTCCACATGGCTTCTCTGGCTCCAGAGGTCTGGCTCCATCAACCTCTCTCCATGTGTCTTCTCCACAGGATATATCCCAAGGAGTGAGCATGTGTCCCACCTCCAGGGAGCTATTTATCTCCTTAGTGCTTACTACCTGATTGACAGGCTAGACTCCACCTCTTCACTCTGAATCCTCAAATTGACACCAGATTATGTAACTCCTACATCACCTTCAAAGTATTCTCTATTACATGTAATACATATGTCAAATCTGAGATTCCATTCTTGGAAACATTTTTCAAACTCATCTGCTGGAATGGCCGACAGCACCTCCCTCATTTTTTTCTTCACCTCTTCTACGTTGCGAAATCACTGTCCTTTCATGTCCCTCTTCATTCATGGAAATAAAAAGAAGTTGCATTGAGTGAGGTTAGCTGAGTAAGGTGCATGGGGCAAGAGAGGCATGCTGTTTTTTGCCAAAAACTGGCACACTGAGATGGCTGTGTGAGCAGGTGCATTGTCGTGGTGGCAGACCAGTCCCCCATCTGTCATAAATCAGCCCCCCTCCACACCTTCACACTGTTATACAATCCTTTCAGAACCTCTAAATAGAAAGTTTGATTAATAGTCTGGCCTGGCGGAATGAACTCTAAATGCACTACAAGTTGACATTTTCATACGTTCGGGAAGTTGATGGACGTCTGCAATGGGGTTTGTCATCAATCAACATTTCACCTATTTTTAAACAAGAAAACCACTCATACACTTGAGTTTTTCACATAATACCGTCCTTATAAGCCAGTGATTCTCAATCTCGGAGTCAAATGGCCCTTTCACAGGGGTCGCCCAATTCATAGCAGTAGCAAAATTACAGTTATGAAGTAGCAACGAAAATAATGTTATGGTTGCGGGGGTCACCACAATATGAGGAACTTTATTAAAGGATTGCGGCATTAGGGATGTTGAGAACCACTGCTGTAAGCTGTGTTCAGCATCACAACAGTTTCTGTGGCATTTTTTCGGGGCAGGAAACAAAATTCCACAGCCACATGCTGTTTTCTTAAATCAGCTATCACAAAGGGATGAAAAAACGGGTTGAGCAAAACTGCTTTTATGAAAAAATTCCCTGTGACCAGAAAGAACCTTCCCAGGCAACACCACTGGGTGCACTAACTCAGAGTGAGTTGCTCAATGCTTTCCAGCGGGGGTGGGGGGTGGTGTCGGGGGGAATGCGTATTATGAAAGCTCTGCTCTACCCAACACAAAAATGGGTTGGTTATTTTTTTGGTACCCCTCATATCCACAAGCAAGTGCCTCCTTTGTCAAAAGACCAGAATAGAATGCTGTCCAGCTACCATTACTGAACATTTTGATCAAAGATTTTAAAGAGGAATTTTGATCAAAAGGGAGTGAAATGTGGAATAGAATTCAAATTTCTCATGGATTCAAATGCTCTGGTGTCACTGAAGCTAGGGAAACCCAAAAATGGTTGCCTGGAGGTAATCTTTAAACCTTAAAAAAAAATTTTAACCTTGAAGTCTTCTTTAAACCAAATAATGAGCCATGTTATTTAGTGAAGAACATATGTTTGCCTTGAACGCTTTTCTTTTGAAGATCTATCTCTATATAGGATCAAATTGAAAATGGCAACTAGAAAAATTAAACCGGAAATTTAGTGGTTATGAATTGGGGTCCACAAGGTCAACAGTTCAAAACCACCAGCCACTCCTTGGCAGAAAGTCAGGGCTTTTTACGCCTGTAAAGAGTTTTGGTCCCAAACACAGAGTCAGTGTTAGCCTGCCTATGGGGCCACTATGAGTTGGCATCGCCTTGACGACAGTGAGATCAGCAGCACTAAATTAATGTTAATTGGGGGAAGAGCCACTTGGAAAAGGAGGAGAAGCATGGTTCCCAACTTGAGTGATATAAGCGGTGTCACTAAATTGTACATGCAGACATGACGAAACTGTTGTCTATGATCAACAGAAAAATATAATTGATAAGGCTTAAATTGTTTTAAGGCATTGCTCCTTTCAAATTTTATGACATTTGTGAAATGTGTTAAAACAGCTAGCAGAGTTCATAATCTGTGATAACTATCTAAAGGGCCAGAGAGTTATTAAATCCTCTGGACTAGTACGTACACCAGGTATGTTTATGAGTTAGGCATTTCTGTGTTAGATGCGCAGCCAATTCACTACTATGACCAGAGTTGTCATGAAGCTGGAGAGCAATAATAACAACAGACAGTCAAGAATCACATGGGTGTTATAAAATTATACTGGGACCCATCACAGGTTGGAGGTGAGAAATTGATGATGTAAGTTTATCTTTTGTAATGTTTCTTACAATACAAAGAAAGGGTTAAGAATTTAACCCTTCCTATGCCTATAATTGTGACATTATTTCTTAGTTCATTTTTGTAAAGTAGAAGTCCCCTGGTCCCAGAGAGGCTATGTTACAAAGGTAAATCAAAGGGAAGGCAGTTTCTGATGAAGACAGTGTTACAAGCAGTTGCACAATGTTCCTACAAACATATTTAACGTGTAATGGATGACAAGGTGACTGGACCTTTGGGCATCGAAAGGAGCTGGGTAAAGAAGGGCGCCGCAGTTCATCTCCTTCCTGCCTCACACCCTAGGAACTTTGTACCCATCCTTGTTCCTGGACTAGGGGAGGTGTCTGTGCTTCAAAGGTAAAGCAGCGACACCATACATGGCCCTTTGTATGGAGGAAAATGTCCTGCTCCTCATTCCTGCCCTCAACTCTCTCTGCCCCACATGCGTGTCCTTCTTGCCGCCTGCCCGCCCACCCACGTTTTATGGCAGGCACACATTGCAGGCTTCCCCATGGAGCAGGAGTGCTGGTCCTTCGGAACTCTGGAGCTTTTCCTAGTCTCTTTCTGCAATATCACTTTTGTCTCCTATAAAGATCTTGTGGAATTCAGCTAAATTACCACTTGACTCCATCTCGAACTCCCACCCAAACCCCCAAATAAGAAATTTCCTTTAAAAAAATTAATTAAAACTAAATAAAACTGATAAAAAAGAAAGAAAAAGAAAAAGAAATTTCCTTACCATCCGGTTGATTTCCAACTCTTAGTGTCCCGGTAGGACAGAGTACACGTGTCTCACAGGGTTTCCAAGACCGCAATTTGTACGGAAGCAGTCTGCCTCATCTTCCACCCGGAGAGCGCTGGTGGGTTCAAGCCACCAACAGTTGGGGTGGTAGTGGTGTGCTTAATCTGCAGCACCACCAGAGCGCCTTCCTGATTTTCACCGACAGCACTCTACTTATAAGAAATGCCCTGCTATATAATTAAATTGTTGAAGTAGAGCAGAGAGAGAGAGACAAAATACTACCCTTTTTCTTAAGAGAAAGGCCAGACTCAGCTTAGACTGGAAGCAGGAAGGTGCATGCAGAGACAGGCATTTAGAATGGGGAGGACGATAAAGCTGGCCTGTATGTCTGACAACTGGATCTCCTTGGTAAATGAGAAGGCCAGTCCAGTGCAAAGCAAAAACAAAGCTTGGCTTTAAACTGGTTCTGTAGATGGACATATGCAAAAGCTCAAACGGAAGGCATTTCTACAAGGATTTGTCTAGAGGTGTAAAGTAGATGCGGGCACTGTGTCAGAGAAACCGGCCCTGAGACTAATGCTAACAAATGACTTGAGATGAAGAACGCATCTCCTCTGTGTGGGCAGAAATGCTTCCATGTGAAAAGATAAGACTAATCAGCAGAAGTAATTAGTATTGAGAGAAAAACAATGAACCATTTTACACAAGCAATTTAAATAGGGTTCAGGTAACTGTAAGTCTAGGGTAAAATAATGGCAAGAAACTTCCACATTTATAATATTTTTTTTATCATTTTATTAGGGGCTCATACAACTCTTATCACAATCCATACACACATCAATTGTGTAAATCACATTTATACATTCATTGCCCTCATCATTCTC
>NW_022103920.1:63984135-63993126 GCF_000313985.2 Echinops telfairi
GGCACCATCAGCTTTCTTCACCACATTTGCTTATTCACCCGCTTTGTCTTCAGCGGTTGTGTCGGGAAGGTGAGCATCATAGAATGCCAATTCAATAGAAGAAAGTATTCTTGCTTTGAGGGAGTACTTGAGTGGAGGCCCAATGTCCCTCTGCTACCTTAGTACTAAATCTATAAATATGTGCACATAGATCTATTTCCCCATCTTCATATATAAATGTGTTTGCATATGTGCATGTCTTTATCTAGACCTCTATAAATGCCCTTTGCCTCCCAGCTTTTCCTCTATTTCCTTTGACTTTCCTCCTGTCCCACTATCATGCTCAGTCCCCACCAGGGTTTTAGCAATTCCTCTAGGTTACATTACCCTTGATCATGCCCTACCAGGCCTCCCACACCCTCATCACCAATTTGGATCACTTGCTGTTCCCTTGTCCATGGGTTTATTAACACCACTACCTTTCCCCTGCACCACCCCCTCTCCCATGTCCCCCCCGGAACTGTCAGTCCCATTGTTTTCTCCTCCAGATTGTTCATCCAGCCTATCTTATTTAGACAGACCTGCCGAGATAATAGCATACACAAAAACAAGACAGAGCAAAACCAAGCAACAATATATAACAAAACAACAAAAACAACAAACCAATGACAAAAAAACAAAACAAAGTACAACAAGAAAGAAAAGCTTGTAGTTAGTTCAAGGATCGTTTGTTGGCCTTTAGGAGTGTTTTCCAGTCCAGTCTGTTGGGGCTCCTAAATCCACCTTCAGCATTCCCTGGGGACCTTGCTGCTCCATTCCCTTGCTGTTCTGTTGCACCCCCTTAGTGTTTTGCCTCGGTGTGATGGGATCAGATCGGGTGCGATTCCCACACTGTTTCCAGTGTTGTCCCATGTAGGCCTCTGGGTCAGTGAGGGGTGTCATGTCTCATAGTGGAAAGTAAACGAGGCCTCGAAGCACTTACTGATAAAGATCAAGGATTGCAGCCTTCTGTGTGGATTACAACTCATTGTAAAGAAGACCCAAATCCTCACAACTGGACCAATAAGTAACAGTATGATAAATGAAGAAAAGATTGACGTTTTCAAGGATCAAATCTTGCTTGGATCCACAATCAATGACCATGGAACAGCAGGCAAGAGATCAAATGACACAGTGCTTTGGATAAATCTGCTGCACAAGGTCTCTTAAAGTGTTGAAAAGCAAGGAGGCTACTTTGAGGACGAAGGTGCACCAGACCCAACTCACGGTATTTTCAATGACCTCGTATGCATTTGTGAAAGTTGTACATTGAATAAGGAAAGCCAAAGAAGAATCAAAGGTTTGAACTACGGTGCTGGTGAAGAATACTGAAAGCACCACGGACTGCCAAAACAACAAGCAAATCTGGTTTGGAAGAAGCACAGCCAGAATGCTCCTTACAGGCAAGGATGGCGAGACTTCAACTCACGCACTCTGGACATATTGTCGGAGCCATCAGCCCCTGGACAAGACATCATGTTCACTAAGACAGAGTGTCCGAGAACAAGAGAAGGCCCTGAGTGAGATGGACTGACACACTGACTGCGACACTCGGCTTACAGAATGGTGGGGATGGCGAAGGATCAAGCAATGTTTTGCCCTGTTGTAGGGTTGCGATGGTGGGAACCAACTCAATGGCGCGACAAGGGCTGACATACTAAAGCAATGTCAGAATTCTACCTCTGACTCAGATTAAAGCACGGACAGTTTGAAATCGATGTGTTCAAGTTCTTCATGATCAACACCATGAAACTATTATAAGATGATTTGTGGCTCGATTGGAAGACTGCTGCATTGCACTGGAGGGATCCATCTGCAGCTCTCATGTGGGGCGCTGACATTAATGGGTTTATCATGCATGGAGAGCTAACTCTAGGCAGACAGATGTTACTAAACATTATGACGTCATTTATCCTTTGTTGTTTTAAATAGAGCTTGGATTTCAAGGGGCTTGTATATATAGTTCTCCTCTTGCTTTAGTTTTTGTCATTGGTTGGGTTCCTCAGGAAACAGATTCTGAAAGGAAGCATGCAGAAATACCACTAGGGAGTTTTCCTGGAATCCATACCTGGGAAAGGGAAGAGAAGGAAGCAGGATTGGGTAGAGGGAGAACTTGGAAGGTGATTCCGTCTTCAGTTAGCCACTAGGCGGAACTCTGAGGTTGGCAGACACTAGAGAGTAGGACAGCTTGGAGTGAGGGTGCTGGGTCTTTATTCCACGTTGAGCAGCTTTCGCTGAGGGTGTGACAAGGTGGCTGTCTACAATTCCCTGAGAGGGCTGGCAGCTCACAGCTGTTTACTGGTAGAACGCACAACAGATGGTGCAGACAGTATTCCCTTTAAAGAACTTCAGTGCTCAAGGAAGGAAGAGGTCAGTCTTTTCATAAGAAGGGAAAGTAAAGAGTGTTAAGAATCAGAAGAATGGGAGAAACTAGAGAGCGAGAACAAATTCCAGTGAATGACGGAGGCCAGTTCCTGAAAGAGAGAGAAGGGCTGGTGTCCAGCGCAGAGGGGAGCTGGAGGCCAGCCCGGAGGGGAGAGCACGCTAGCAAGCTGCCACCCGGGAAGTCTCTAACAGAGACACAGCCGACCTCACAACACCATCTGGAGAGAATGAGGGTAGGGGGTAAACCAGGTCAGGCAATGAGGATTGATTTAAGTAACTTCTGTGGGAAACGAAAAGTGACTCATTGGGAAAGGAGAAAGAAAGCCCTCAGGTCTCCGCTGAAAGAAAACTTGCCACGGTGGATCTCTCCTGGAAATGCTCCCTGTTCCCTCTTTCCAGTTTCAACTGCCCTCTATAGTTATCCTTTTCATGGGCTACACGACAGTTCATCAAGTGGATGTAAAGTAATCCATCTATCCATCTTAATGCTTTTACAAAATAGATTAAATTTTTTAAGACAAGTCAGTAAACTTTAATCACCTCTAAGAAGATAGTTCAACTGTAAATCATTTAAATCCTTAAAAGGAAAGAAGCCAAAAATGAAATATATCGGCCTTTCTTTAACAAAAGACTATAGTTTTTGCATGCTTTTCATCATTCGTGTGTTATTTTTTCAGATCAAAGCTCTCAAAACACTTCCTCTCATAAATGAACTATTTAGATACCTTTTGAATGAAGTGCTGAAAGATACTTTAAAGAATGAAGAATTTATCCATTCAAACTAACTTACTCTGATTCCCCTAAAAAAAAAAAAAAGTAGAATTTAATACAAGGAGGTGGGATGGAAATTCAAGGAACTCAAGAGCCGTCAGGCCATCTGAGGGTGAGGACTACAGGAAACCCCTTTCTCTGACTCACAGAGGACCACCATGGCTCAGAGTTGCTATCTTTGCAGCTCCTTTGTTTCATTTCTCTCTCTCCCTCCATTGTGGAACCCTGAGAGTTAGGTCGGAAACCCATGTTTGGGTTATAAATTCATGTTTGAACTATAGATTCCATGCCCACTGTGGTAGTTACTGGTGTCAATTTGGGATTTGAGAGGATTAAGAGTGAAGGGGTGGAGTCTAGTCTGTCAATCGGGTTATAGCGAATGAGGCCTCTGTGTGGGCATGGTCTTCTAAGAATTCCGGGAAATCTGGTATTTCCTCCAACGAGGCAAGAGACACCTTTCTCTCTCTGCTCACTACCTGGGAGACATTGCAGCTGAAAAGTCATGTGGCACTCCACTAGTGCCCTGAGCTGGAGAAGCCACATGGACCTATCCTGATGCAACCAAACCTCTGAAGCCAGAGAAGCCACATAGAGACCCCTGCCAGCGCTGAGATGCTTACAATGCCACTGGAGCCACAGGATTTCTACCCACTGGGCATGTGATCATCCTGCATTTGGCATCATTGCATGTGTTTCATGAGTCTGAAAAGGACTTTATAGATTGGTATCAGACATATGGGCTAATATCGGAGTTATGGGCTTGGACTAGACTGGGTTGAGATGCTTTCTTAATGTACAATTACCCTTTGTATAAAACTCTCTCACACATATGAGTTTCTATGGATTTGTTTCTCTAGTCTACCCGGACTAACACACCCACCAGAGAGAAACTGAAAAAATAATAAAACTCACTGCCACAGAGTTGATTCTGACTCTTATTGAATCTATAGGACAGAAGAGAACTACACCTCTGGGTTTCTGAGATTTTTAAAGATGAGCAGGGAGACTCATCTTTCTCTGATGGAGCAGCTGGTGGGTTTGAATGGTTGGCCTTGCAGCTTGCTGCTCAATGGGTAGCCCTCTATCCCACCAAGACTCCTTGGGGAGGAACTAATTGAAAATTCCCAGCAGAGTCTGATGGATACCATTTATCTCAAGGACTCCTCTCCTCCGAATCCAGTCCAATCAGCTGTGCCAGGAAGGTGGAAGATCTTCTTACACAAACCTGGCTCTGAAGAGCTAATTTGTAGATGGAGGCTGGGGAAAGAGCACACGGAAGGAACGCTCCTCAATGGAGGATGGACAGAAACTTAAACTGGGATCTGCCACAGTGAATCTTTTGGGATTTAGAAATATAACTTGAAAAAAGAAGACAAACGATGCCCCATTATGCAGCTTATATGGGTTAAATCAGTTAGTTCTTTACAGTAGCAGAAGCAGCATCCGCATTAAATGATAACTCATTTATTGCTGAGAGATTTTAAACCAAACCAAAGTCCAACTCTTCCATTTACAACAAGTGATTTCTGCTTTTGTGGAGCCACCAGGCAAAACTATGAGGAAGGATTCTGAGTCACATTCCAGGTAAATGGAGGAACAACAGTCACCCAAGGGCGCCCAGCCTCTTAAGTTGAGGATGTCTCTCTAGATGACAGGAGTTCCTTAGCACACACGTGGCATTCTCTGCTTCCAAGCTAATGTGCGGTGAGTCATGCGGAGTCCTCGTCCCTAGCGTTTCACAGTATTTCCTAGATGTCTCTTTCTTTCTCTTAGGGATCTTGGATAATCCACCTACTGTATCATCAGAATTTTAATCTTTTACCAAGGCTCTATCTTACTCATCCTCACCTATTTACCTCTGGGGTTAATCACGTCACAAATTGTGCATAATTGCATGCCCTCTATCCGTGACAATCCAGTGTAATGCCCTTCTCCTATGTATTCCCGAGTCCTGTTCTCCCATAAGGACAAATGCTCTACCAACTTGCTCTTTTTAAAGCAATTTTCTTGTGGTTTCAGTAGATTGGGCTTCCAGTCGACAGTGTGTACACGAATTGTTCAGCGACCTTGGTGATTCTCTTTACAACGCATGAGCATCCTCATTCCTTCTGTTCTGGTTGTTCCATTTCCAACTGTGATGCAGGGAATTGCTTTAGTGTGGCCCATCAAGCCATGGTCTTGTAACTTCCACAAATGATGGGGTGGGACTAGGCAACTAAGGTGTTACACAGCTGGTTAGCTCCGAGGCACCCTACGCTACCAGGAAGCCTCCTGCCCAAAGGCCCCCGTGCTTTCTCTCTCTGTGGGTAGGCCCTTCAGCTCCACCATCATGTGCTCAGAGGAACCCCGCTCTTCCAGCAATCTGAGACCCAGGAGACAAAGCTGTGACACTAGAGAAGGCCTGAGACAGCAAAGGCACAGGACCAGCAGATGGCTGCAGTGAGCTTGTCTACTCAGGAGTGCGAGAGTTCTTGTACTCCCTTGCTGGGCAGGGGCCAGGCTGAGAGTGTGGACCAAGAGCAAGAGCCAAAGTCTGAGAAAGATGCCTGCCTAAGGAGATGACTGAGGAGAGGCTGTCTTGACTAAAGAACTGAGTCCCGTGTTGTTCTTGATACTTCCAAGTTAATCCTGATCCTGCTTTGTAACCTGCTTTGTCCCTAATAAACTGCATAGTTGTGAGTATAGCATATAAGTTCGGTGTAGCAACAAATTAGTCAACCTCACAGCAAAGTAGAGTACCACGGGAAGGATGGTTGATGTTGTAACTGGTGGAAAGGTTGGCAAGAGGAAGTACGTCTGACCTCCAGTTCATAGGAAGCAACTTTGGGCTGATGCGGATCTTGATTCTCGCAGAACTTAGAGGCAGTCTGACACCATGCCATTTTGACACCAGTAATCAGCTTTAACTGGCCCCTTATCTCATTATTGTTTTAAAGTAATGGCTGACTCTTTAGTCCCATATACATGCTTTTTAAAATCCACCTTGTTTTTGCTGTGCTGTTGGGTGCAGTTTTGCCTTAGGATAAAAGCTCCAAGATTTAGACCAAATTATTAGTCCAACATATGTTTATTACTAAGTATGTTTAACTACCACTGTTAACCATGAAGAGAATAGACACTCAGCCACAGTTACAAATTAACACATGAAAAGAAAAAGGAGTCAGTCATAATTATGTATTATTTTAAAGCACCATAAATGTATAGTGGGCTCATAAAATGAGATCTGACATATAATAGCCTACTGCCCTGCCATACTCTGGAGTCCCAAGTTGTGTACTATAAATGATGCTAAGATTTTACAAAGGCACACAATAAAAGCATTAAATAACTTGTCATCGCTGGAAAGAAAAATGTTCATGGTACTCCTACCTAAAAATATGTAATGCTTAATTGCTTAAAAATAAAAAAGGATAGACAGGTTCCCATGTAAGAGAATGCTAATGCTTTACAATTGCGCTGAGACGTGTGGCTCATCAACTTCCTTTGGGGAACTGAGGTTTAGAGAGGCTGCCAAAGATCACCCAGCTAATCAGTGGTAAAGACTGGGAGCGGGATTGAAGTCTCAGAGCTGCCATTGTTCTGTTTGCCAGGGCTGTCCCTGTTCAGATTGCCAAGAAAATGACAATCAATTTCTCCATGATGATACCAAGAAATCTTCATATACATGTCAGAGACCAAAGATAATATGGAGGCGGGGGGACTTCAAATAGTTCAGGGAAAGAAATCTATTATCTTATCATTGCATTTTCCCATGAACTCTGTGACATCAACTAAACGTTAGCATTGTGCGTTACCCTTCAAGGTGAAAACCATAAATTTTATTGCATCTCCCTCTTAATTCATTCAAATAACATGTAATTGCACACCTGCATATGTTCCAGGCACCATGCTTGGTTCTACTATACTCAGCTTTATTAGTAATTCATTGCTGGAAATTACCACCAGAGGCAATGACAGTAAACAAACAAACACAGATTAATCTCTCACACTTTGTGAGCGTGTGGACTTGACGAGGTCTGGCTCTGGGCTGCTCCTCAAGTGGAGGTGGAGACGTTGTCCAGAGATGATGCGATGAGGGCTGACTGATTCTCTTCCATCGTCGCTTGCATAGCTGTTGTCACGCGGCCCGTTCCTCACTGACTATTGGCTGGAAGCCTCAGTTCCTCATCCTGTGGGCCTCCTCATAGATTGTCCAAGTGTCCTGCAGGTTTATGGAGACAGTTTTCCCCCAGCAAGTGATTCCAGAGATGAAAAAGATGAAAGCCGGCATCTTCTATATTCTCTATCCAGAAGTCATACTCTATCATGTCTGCCAATTATCATTCTCTTTGTGATAAGCAAGTCACTCGGTACAGCCTGAACTCAAGTAGAGGGAATGGAGCCCTGGTGGCATAGTGTGTTACACACTGGGCTGCTGGCCATAAGGTTGGCAGTTCCAAACCACCAGCTACTCCACTGGAGGAAATTGGGGCTTTCCACTCCCATGAAGAGTTACAGTCTTGGAAAGCTACAAGGGCAGTTCTATCCTGTCCTGTAGGGTTGCTATGGGTTGTAATTGACTCAAAGGCAGTGAGTTTGGTTTTAGGGGTGTTTTTGTTGTTTTTGAGGGAAGGAGAACATCGAAAAATTTCTGGGTATATTTTAAAGCTGCCACAGTACCAAGCGGAATTTAATTTTACAGAATTTAATTTAATTCAGTTCTTACAAGAACAGTTTGTTAATCTACTTGCAATATACTCGAGTATCTTCAAAGAAACTCTCTTTTAGAGGAGAGAGTGGGTTTGTTATTGATTTTGTTTGTTTCCACTTATGTTCTGGGTTTCTTTTTCTATTATTATAATCATTTTATTGTGGCTCTTACAAATTTTGTTACAATCTATACATCAATTGTATCTGACATATTCGTACATATATTCCATCGTTCTTTTCTAGGCATTTACTTTCCATTGAGCCGTGGAGATCAGCTCCTCTTTTTTTCCCTCCCTTCCCCCACCACCCCCTCACCCCTTGTGGCCTCTTGATAGATTGAGGATTAATTATTTTCAAATCTCACACCGACCGCTGTCTCCCTTCCCCTCTGGTTTCTGTCGTTCTTCCCCCTGGCTGGGGGGGTGTGGTTATGTGCCATTCATTGTGATCGGTGCCCCTCCCTCCCCACCTCTCCCCGCCTTCCCCGACCCTTTTGGTGTCTCTACTCCCATTCCTGGTCCTGGGTTCCGTGTGAGTGTTATCTCTTGCCTACACCTATGTACATGCTCCCGTCTCGTCTAGATGGGAAGCGGCACTGGGGTCATGATAGCGGGGGTGGGGGGCAGGAGGGGTGAGGAGGCCTCCAGGGATCAGAGGTATATTGCCGGACCCATTAGTGCTCTACTGCATCCTGATTGACTCAACCCTCCCCTGCCACCCCTCTGTGGGGGTTTCATCTCACTTTTAAAAAATTCTTCATATGGTGCCAAATGAATGGGGATTTGACCTGTCTCAGTGCATCAATCAGGAATGACATTTAAGGCTTACAATAGAAAATCCAAATGACAAAACTTTAAATGAGGGGCTTATTTTTCCTGAAGTAACAAGAGAGAGAAACCAAAAGTGGGCAGTGTAGAGCTGATTACAGGGTCTTGCTAAGCAATTAAAACCCCAGAAACCTCTGGCTACCTACACTATTTATAGTGTGGCCTATTATTGTTATTGTGATTGAAATATACTTGCTCCACATCCCGCGTCACATCCCTATTCCAGGTAAGAAAGGAATGAATATGAGTCAAATGGCTAAATTTTCTTTAAAATTTTCCTTGAGTCTCTTCTTAGGGTCCT
>NW_022103920.1:63993226-63997359 GCF_000313985.2 Echinops telfairi
TCCCCCCTCCCCCCACCCTTTTGTATCTCTATTCCCTTCCCGTTCCTGGTTC
Organism: Echinops telfairi; assembly: GCF_000313985.2. Taxonomy (NCBI): domain Eukaryota; kingdom Metazoa; phylum Chordata; class Mammalia; order Afrosoricida; family Tenrecidae; genus Echinops; species Echinops telfairi. The sequence goes on from NW_022103920.1 coordinate 63,993,279, forward strand.
CATGTCTGTGAGTGTTATCTCTTGCCTACACCTATGTACATGCTCCCGTCTCGTCTAGATGGGAAGCGGCACTGGGGTCATGATAGCGGGGGTGGGGGGCAGGAGGGGTGAGGAGGCCTCCAGGGATCAGAGGTATATTGCCGGACCCATTAGTGCTCTACTGCATCCTGATTGACTCAACCCTCCCCTGCCACCCCTCTGTGGGGGTTTCATCTCACTTTTAAAAAATTCTTCATATGGTGCCAAATGAATGGGGATTTGACCTGTCTCAGTGCATCAATCAGGAATGACATTTAAGGCTTACAATAGAAAATCCAAATGACAAAACTTTAAATGAGGGGCTTATTTTTCCTGAAGTAACAAGAGAGAGAAACCAAAAGTGGGCAGTGTAGAGCTGATTACAGGGTCTTGCTAAGCAATTAAAACCCCAGAAACCTCTGGCTACCTACACTATTTATAGTGTGGCCTATTATTGTTATTGTGATTGAAATATACTTGCTCCACATCCCGCGTCACATCCCTATTCCAGGTAAGAAAGGAATGAATATGAGTCAAATGGCTAAATTTTCTTTAAAATTTTCCTTGAGTCTCTTCTTAGGGTCCTCTGTCTACTTTCATTACATTGACAGGTCCCATGGTCTTACACGAATCTGGGGAGATGAGTATTTGTAACTGGATACATTGTCAACTTGGGGGGAAAAAAATCAGAGTTCAGTTAGCCAGGGATAACGGAGATTGATTTAGACAACTAGCAGTGTCTACCAACCTACACTAGGAGCTTGGACACACATTGTTGAAAAAAGCAAAACAAAAAACAGACATAAGGCAAGCAACTATATTGTCCAAGGCTTATGTTTTTCAAGTGGGAGAATCTGGTCAGTTTTGAATCCCACATGCAGTGTATTTTTCTAACTAACCACACATTTCTTTTTTCTAGTTGATAGCAGTGAAGAATTACCTGATATTAAAATTCTATGGATTTGCCTACAGAGATAATGGCACAGCTGGGAAAACTCAGACAATAAAGTTCGTCAATGAGTTGCTCATATTAGTAAAACTTTTTTGTAGGGAAAACGTCAATCAGCAGAATACTGGTTAAGTGATGGTATATTCCTTCAATGGATATTACACAACTTTTGAAGGATTTATGACATAGTTTTGAGTGATTAAATTACTGTGTATAGTATGACCCAGTCTATGGATATTGTGTGTGTGTGTAGACACACACATGTAGAATCTACACATTGGGCTGCTAACCACAAGGTTGACAGTTTGAAACTATCAGCCCCTTCTTGGGAGAAAGATGAAGCTTTTTACTTTCTGTGTTATATAGGGTTCTCTAGAGAAACAAAACCAGACATTTATTATTTTATATCTGGATATATATATATATATATATATATCCCAATGAAATAAACAGTTAATGTAAATATATCTCTTAAATTTTTGTTTCCATTTTGAATTTGTTTGAATATGCGTAAATCATTTTGATAAAAAACAATAACATTTTCAAATATATAAATAGCTCCCCCTCCACCAAAAAAAAGGTAGGTAATTTGATCCAGTACTGCTCATATAATCATTCCTTCTTGCCAGTAATTTCCCCAGGGACCATACTTAAAAGTGTTCCTTTTCTTTTACTGTAAAATATTCATTATATCTTTCAATAAAATTACAATGTGACAGTCCTAGATGTTTTCACTTGTTTTGCTTGCTATTTGGAGCACTGTAACTTCTGATGCACAGTGACCCTCTAGGAAAAAATAGAACTGTTCCTTGGGGCTTCCAGGCCGTAAATCTTTACGGAAGCAGGTAGTCTCATCACACTCCCTCAGAGCTGCCGGTGGGTTTGACCACCAACCCTGTAGTTAGCAACCCCATGCTTCATCCATAGCGCCACCCAGAAGTTGTTCTTTCATCTCTGGGTGGTGCAAATGGCTAATGTACTCAGCTGCTAACAGAAAGGTTGGAGATTTTAGTCCACACAGAAGTGCCTCAGATGAAAGTCCTAACGACCTACTGAGAAATCAGCCATCGAGACCCCTATGGAACACAGTTCTACTCAGAAATGCTTGGGGCTGCCATGCGTCAAGAGTGACCTCAATGGCAACAAGGTTAGCTGTCGAAAGAGAAGCAGGTGAGGCTGGGCAGTAACTGTACACAAGTTGGGGAAGAGAGAAGAGGGTGGAGGTACAGGTGTAAGAAGAGTCTCCAGGTGTCGGCTATAAGACGCCAGGCTACCTGCTCTCCTATAGGAAACACATCAATTTACTTCTCTGGACTTTTCTCCTGTAAAAAACTAAAGGTTTGGATTAGAACCACCCAATGTGCTTTACCTTTTAGAATTCTTTTGGATGACTCTTTTTGACCTACACTAGGGCAGAACCTAGCAGGCAAGTGAAGTAAAGCAGGCGGTGTTATCAGCCAAGTGTTGAGAAGTAACCACAAGATCAGCCATTCAATCCACCAGCCACTACTAGGGTGAAAGATAAGGTTATCACCTTCCATAAAGATTTACAGCCTCAGAAATCTTACATAGGATTTAGAGGACTCGTAATCTAGTCGATGACAGTGGGTGTGGGTTTTGGTAAGCAGATGAAAGTGGGAAACCAACGAACATAAAATCCACTGCCACCCAGTTCCTTCCAACTCATAGCAACTCTTAGGGCTTCCCAGGCCTCCTACATTCTTTCTGCAGCAGCTAACCTCATCTTCCTCTCCTGTTGTGACTGGTGGATTTCAACCCCTGACCTTGAAATCAGCAGTCTTACACCTACTAGACAAAGGTACAGTTGTTCATTATTTCTGCCAGGCATGCTGTTAAGAAACTGATTACAAGGATCTACATGTGACCTACTCCCCGGAGGACTGACAACAGAAAAGTGGGTGAAGGGTGACGTCGGATAGGGCAAGATATGACAAAATAATAATTTCTCAAGGGTTCATGAGGAAGGGGGAAGCTAGGAGGGAGGGGAAAAATGAGGACCTGATGCCAGGGCCTTTAGTGGAGAGCAAATGTTTTGAGAATGATGAGGGCAATGAATGTATAAATGTGATTTACACAATGGATGTATGTATGGATTGTGATAAGAGTTGTATGAGCCCTAATAAGCTGATTAAAAAAAAATTGTCCAAGTTTACAAAGTTAATAGATGGAGGGTCTGGTTTTCCAGGCCAGCCAAGCAGCTTTCAGAGGCCACACTCTTGTTCCCTTTGGCAGGACCATGAAGAACTACTGGAGGAGGGATTTTAAAGGAAGCAGTAGCTTCCCCACAGACTGGCCAGACAGATGCTCAATACCTAAGAGGCCTAGACGTTCTCCCATCTTTTGACTTAGGTAGGGTTCTACCGGTGGCAGCTCCCTTACTCTATTCCAAAGGGATCTTATTTTAATTAATTAATTACTTATTTTGCAAACGATGAGGAACCTCTTCCGGCCATGTCTAGGGCAGTATTTCCTAAATGGGTGATACCTGGGGTGCTCTGGAACGACTCAGTAGGGCTGCAAAAGCAGATAACTTACACTCTACCCTGGCTAAAATAAAAGAGGGGGTTCTAATTGCCAAGGAGCAGCTGAGTTTTGTTTTGTTTTTCTGTAAAGGAAGCAGTAAGCCAAATAAGTTTGGCAACTAATGGGCAAAAGGCCACGTGTGCCTACAGAGCTTTGTGGTATCATTAACTAGGTTTTCAGCCCTTCCTGGATTACTCTGCACCTATCTGCATACCTTATCTCCTTGTGTTTCCTTTCACTAAGGCTAGAGTAAATATGAGACCACTGGAAAGAATAAACAAAAATAGGCAGGTCTGAAGCAGGGCAGAGACACCTCTGGGAATAGACTGTACCCCGGCAAACGTCCTTCAGGAACCCCCAGCCTCAGTCCTTGGGGCTTCCCACTGGCCACCCTCAAACCGGGGAATAGGGCAAAAAGTTAGAGCCCAATCAGAAGAGGGGAGACCGGAAGACTGAAACCGAAAAGAGGCTGCGGCGAAACCTCAAAGACCCCGACTTCCCAGACCTCTTCGCAAAGGGGCGGAGCGTCCGCAAGGCGGCCAATTCCCGCGTCCGCACGTCGCCGGAGCC
>NW_022103920.1:63997773-64006525 GCF_000313985.2 Echinops telfairi
GGCGCCCGCACACTGCGGGTGCTGGGTCTCGGCTCCCCTCGCCTTCCTCTGCTTCTGGGTGTGCGTGTGGCCGGGGTGCGGCAAGAGCCCGGAGGGTGGGACCAGACCGGGCGCCGCTAAACAGGTGTCCGGGGTCGGAGCCGGGGCGGAGCGGGGTCCGGGCTCCGCGGGGAGGCGCGAGGCACTTCCTGCACCCGGCGTCCCGGGGAGCTGCCGTGGGTGCCCACGGAGCCGCCACCGCCTCGTCGGGGAGCAGCGCCCGGGCGCGGGCTGCGCCCCGGGGCTCCGGCCAGACCCCTTGGCGGCGGTCGCGGCCCGCTGCCCGCCCACCGCGTGCCCTCCGGGGCCGCCTCCGGAGCTGCGGGTCCGGTCGGGTCGAGCTGGGCGCTGCCGCCGCCGGGGGCACCTTCCCCGAGAGCCTCGGGCTGCCGCGCCGTCCGAGCCGGGTCCGGTGAGCGAGAGTCTTCCTGAAGCGCCCGCAGACTTGCTACGGGCTTGCTGGGATCATCAGGTCTGCCTGGCGCCCTTTTCGTGTTTCTGCGACACCCCCCACCCCCACCCCCTACCCCCCAGTTTCGTTGCTGCTGGTAGAGCGAGCAAGCCTGGTGTGTCAGGGCTCTTACTGCTGGACAGAGGAAAGGGGTTCTCAACTCAAACCTTGCCGGACACCCCCACCCCCACAAAGTGCGATGGCACTAGTAGGTACTGGCTCACAGTTGCTTTAAATTGGGGTCAAGTGTGCACTTTTGAAAAATAACCAGAATTTAGGAGAAGATTTGCCCTTGCTTCCATGAGTCAGAATCGACTAGAAGACATTGGGTTTGGCTCTAGGATTCACCCCTTCCTGTGTAATAATTAGGGTCGAGGTGGGCGCTTGTTGAATCATTGGGAAAAGTTGATCAGACTTATAATCTAGTTCTCAGAATGTATTGTAAGTGTCGCCACCTTTCCTTTTTACGTTTTTAAGATCGAGGAGTATTGTGCTAACCAGGAATTGATTTCCTTGTGGGTTAAGAAGCTCGATAGAAATTCGATGCACCTTATCTCGCTGTTGTGGAGTCAGTTCTGAGTCATAGCGACTCTAGAATAGAGGAGAACTTCCCCTGTGGGTTTTCCGGACTATAACCTTTTACATGAGTAGAAAGGCTTTCTCAGGCCATCAGAGGAATAATTAGGCCCAATGTGTAAGGGTCAGAAATATGTTCACTTCCTAACAATTGCGCATCGAACTAGCACTGCCTGGTGCCAGGGAACGGTGTACATAATTTCATGTTGCATAAATCTGGTATAGGTTTAAACAGAGGGAAACTTGTGGTTTTAAAAATTTAGGTGACAACTTGCCATTTTGTATATTTATACTGTGAGCATTTTGTTGATAGTAAGCTGCACTTAGTTCCTGCCAGCCGTATCTGTTGAAGGAGTGCCTGTGGCTCGGTAGTTAAAAGTGCTCAGCTGCTACCCGAAAACCAGTCACCCTCCAAGAGAACCATTGAAGCCGGCAGATGCCGCTATCATAGAGAACAGCCTGCCAAACCTTGGGGCAGTTCTCTCTCCTGGTGGCTCACTGTGGCTACTGTGCTCTCAAAGGCTGTAGCTTTGGTTTTGGTGAGCATGTTCATGTACAATTTAAGGGACTATAAAGTTCCAGGTTACTAAACAGTTAGCTTTTTCACTGTATGTTGTGAAACAATAATTTCGTAAGGAAAGTATAGTATGACTCCAGATTCGTCATAAGAAAATAGTATGGTTTTAGAGTGTCTGTGGCATAGTATTAATTGCCTATATTCAATTTGTATTTTCGGTATCTTTTTACTTAGGGCTCGGTATTTTAAAATAATCTGTGGTCACCACCCATTTAGAGATGGTTATGCTCTGATGTTTGTTGATTTAAAACTACTAGGGTCTATTTTGGTTTGTTTTGGGTTTTTTTTAAATCATTTTATTGGGGGCTCTTACAAATCTTAATAGCAATCCATCCTTCAGGTGTATTAAGCACACTTGTACATATGTTGCCAGCATCATTTCCAAAACCTTTCTACGTGAGCCCTTGGTATCAGCTCCTCTTTTTTCCCATCCCTCCCCTTCCCTCATGGATCCTCCATCACTTATCTATTATTCTTGTTTCGTGTTGTTTCATGTCTTACACGGTCCACTGTCCGTTACCTCCCTTCACCCACATTTCTGTTATTCGTTCCCAGGGGGGGAGGGGCTATACATCCAACCTTGTGATGGGTTCCCCCTTTCTCCTCCCCCCCTCTCCTACCATCCCTTTAGTCTCATGATATTACTACTCCCACTACTGTACCTGAGGGTTTAATCAGTCCTGAATTCCATGTGTTGAGAGCTCTTATCTGTACCAATGTGTGTACTCTAGTTTAGCCAGATTTGTAAGGTAGAACTAGGTCATGGTAGTGGGGGGAGGTGGGGAGCATTCAGGAACTAGAGGAATGATGTGTGTTTCATCCATGCTATACTGCACCGTGGTTGAATCGTCCCTTCCTTGTAACCCTTCTGTGGGGGGATGTGCAATTGTCTACAGATGTGTTTTGGGTCTCCACTCCAACCCCTCTCACATCCATATAATTGTTTTGGATCTTTTGATACTTGATCCTATTGACACCTCATAATCACACAGACTGGTATGCTTCTTCCATGTGGGCTTTGTTGCTAGATAGCTGCTTGTTTATTTTCAAGCCCATAAGACCCCAGATGCTCTATCTTTTGCTAGCTGGACACCATCAGCATTCTTCAACACATTTGCTTATGCGCCCATTTTGTCTTCAGTGATCATGTCAGGAGTGCCAAGCTATTAGAACAAAGTGTTCTTATGTTTAGGGAGGCCTTGAGTAGAGACCCAAAGTCTGTCTGCTTTCCTAATACTTAGCATGTAAATATGTGTACATTGGCTTTTATCCCTTGCATTAGAAATTAATATATTGACATATATACAGGCCTATAGCATTTGTCTACTATTTCCTCTATTTCCTTTCACCTTCCTCCAGCCCCACTATCATGCTCACCCTCCACTCGGCTCTCAGTACCTCCTCCTGGATACATTGCACTTGATCAAACCCCACCAAGCATTCTATGTGCTCCTCACCATCAATTTTAGATCTCTTGTTCCCTTATCCCTGAGTCTGTTGTCTCCGCGCCCCCTCTTCTGCCATGTCGCCCAGGACTGCCCATCCCATTTTCTCCTCGCGATTGTTTGTCTTGCCTATCTTAAATAATAGACATAGGGTGAATAAATAAATAAATAAAAACGATAGACAGTTCCAGGTCCATTTACTGACCTTTATGAGTGTTTTCCAATCAGGTTGAGGTGCCAAGCACTAGGGTCTATTTTTGAGTAAATTTAATACCCATATATTCTTAAGAATTTTATCACAAACTTGTTTTGGCGTGCATATAACTAATTCACACTGACCTAGTCATAGAAATATTAAACTGAGATTGGGCATATGCTATGTCCTGTTTGTATGTTGGTTTATGCTTGCTAAGGTGAAGATTACATTTTATGACGTAGGAACTTAAGAAACTATAGCTGTTTAGTCTTAGTATTGTGGAGTTCTTGCAGTTCTAAATAAACATTAACGAGATAATGGGAAACACAGTACTAAAGTGCAATTCAAATTCAAGTTTCCAGAAAGTGGATTACTGCCACTTTAAAGCCAGCCTTCAAAAGATTTGCGTTGCGTAAAGAGGCTAGTGTGTAGACTATACCAAAGATGAAAGAAAGGTATGATAAATTTCTTTTTACCTGGAATTCAGTATGATCCAGTACATTCTTTTAAAAGAAGGGGAGGGGGGACTGCTTCATAAAGAGGGAAGTTAGCATTTTGCCAAAAATCAAGTTAGAAGAATCCTAATGTGCACTTAAAATATTCATTTTCATTTTACAACTGGTGGGGGACAAAAGAGACCCACAAATTTAAAATATAATGTGTAGAGGACATTTATTAAGTCTTAAACAGGATAAAGGCCAAGACACATCATCTGGATGAAGGAGACCATCAACAGGAAGCTATAAGGACATCCAAGGATTTACAGAGAGCCTGTGGCTTAAATCGGACAGGAAACTGTCACAGAAACATGGCAGGCCACAGATTAGCACCTCACAGTGGAGGCAGGCAGGACTACACACGAGCTGAGAAGGTTCCTGGCCCTCAGACCATGGCAGTCAGGGTATGACCCTGTGGCTATGGGCCCTAGTACCCCTGTTCCCATTTAAACCCTCCTTTCCTGAACTGGTTATAGGAGTGGCAGTAGTCCACTTTCAAACACATTCTGCTTTAATCAAGTTGCCTGTTAAAAGGTCAGAAATTCATTGGAGCTGGCATCCTCATGGAGAGTCCAAATGGGCTTTAGGCTTTCGCTGAAAACAGTACCCTTCTGCAAAACATAGCACTCAGACATAGCAAAGGCTCCTTTGAGAAGGAAATATAAAGAATTTTGCATTTGTGACTTTAGGAAACCCATAAAAATATAGATCCCTGTGTTAGTCAGGGGTGACTAGAGAAACAAATTCATAGACACTCGTGTATAAGAAAGAGGGTTATATAAAAAAAGCAATTGTATATTGAGAAAATAGCCCGGTCCAGATCAAGTCCATAAGTCTGATATTGGCCCATATGTCTAATACTAGTCCATAAGTTCTCCTTTAGATTCACTCGCAGCACATGCAATGATGCTGAATGCAGGAAGATCACAGGCCAGTGGGTGGAAGGTCTTGTGGATCCAGTGGCCATAGAAACATCTCAATGCTGGCACAGGTCTCCATGTGTCTCCTCCAGCTCTGAGTGCCTCAACATCAGGAAAGGGAAGGCAGAGAGTGTGCCCCACCTCCAGGGAGGAAGAAGATCCCCAGTGTCCTCAGGAGAAGGCCATGACTACACAGAGGCATGATTGGCTATGACCTGATTGACAGGCTAGACTCCACCCCTTCACCCAACTTGACAGGAGATTGTGTAACTGCCACAAACCCCAAAAGAAAATCTCATTAAGTTCACACATGTAGTACAGGCTACCAAGCACATTGTTGGAGAGCAGGGATAGCAATTAGTAAATTGAGATTCTGAAAGAGGAAACTTAATTAGTGTACAATGAAATTATATATAATTCTTTTAAACTGATGGAAACTGGATAATAGGCCTACTTGAAGTTATATACAATTTGGTGTGGTTATTTGCATACTTGGTTATAGGATTCAATTTATCTTATGCTAACCCCATTGCAATTGATTCCAAGGTATGTAAGACAGGATAGAAATACCCCATTGGCTTCCAAGACTGTCAATCTGCGGAGAAGCACACCTCCTCCTCTTTCTCCCACAGTGCTGCTGATGGGTTTGAGTCACTGACCTTCAGCTGGCAGCTGGGACCGTCACCCTTGTGCTAGCAGGGCTCCCTCTTCGTCCTGAACAGGTTTCCCTCCACAAAAGCTGAGCACGCCTATGAGATCTTTCATGTGCTGAAATGTAAAATGAAGAAGCAACAATCACTAATTTTTATTTTAAACAGTATTTTATTAAAATACTTATTTTTAGTATTTATCGTATTTTTAATTTACATTAATTTTAAAGAAGTCCCAGGCACACAGAACAGTAACATACCAAGTAATAGTAATACATAAAACCTTAAATAGCACTAAATGTGTAGTGCTCAGAGATACAGTTCAGAGCTATGCAGCTTGATGCTGGGAGAGCCACTGATCAAGATGGAAACAGTAAACACAATGAGTAAATCATATCTATAATATATTAGATGTGGGTAGTGCTATAGGGAAGCCCCACCCAGCCCACCCCTGCACTTCGCCCAAGTAAAGAACTGAAGTTAGAGGGTCAGTCTTGTTTGTATCTCCTTGGGATATGTTTCCAACAGAGAGCAACACGGAGTACAGAGGTAGAACACAGTAAGCAAAGAATGTAGGGTTAGGTGTTAGCCTGTGCAATTGCTGCTGTTCATCCACTTTTGAACTACAAAACACCAAGTATTACAAGGCGAAGTCGGAAACAAAGGAGTTAGGGGTGGGAAGACGGATTCTGTGAAAGTCATCGTAACGATTGGCGTTTCTTTCTGAGTAGATGGGGAAACCCTAGACTCTGGGGCCTAGAGGATTTTGAGAAATTGAACGATGTGATCTAAGTTTTAAAAGGAAGGATTATTTGGCCTCTTGTCAAAATAGACTGAAGAGGAAAAATAGTTTTTTTAATTAATTTTATTGGCATATACTTCATATTTCTTACAATTTATTCATCCAGTCATATTAAGAATTGTGCAATCGCCCCCACAATCAATTTCAGAACATATTCTGTACTTGTTAGCTCACCATTCCCACCCATCCTCCCCTACCATCCATCTAGGTATTATTAATCCAGTTACTGTCGCTATAGATTTACATCATACAAAACACAAACAGGAAGCAAACAAACACAACAACAACAAAACAATGGTAAAACACAGAAAAGCCTCAATGGAAAAGAAAGCAGAAAATACTAAAAACTGAAACAACTTCAAAATGGGTCAAAAGGGAGATAAAATGTTAAGGTATTTTATTTTAACCTAACCACATCTGCCACAATCAACTTGACAATGCTCTTTCTGCAAACAGATGTTCACAGTTTAAACATGGATACCATTTCCTTCTTCAGCTTTGGATTTTATTATTTTATAATCCTTGGATCACGCAAGCTGGTGTGAACTCTTGTTACTTCAGTCACTCAGTTTCCCTCCACAAAAGCAACTAATTTTACAACTTGTCTTTATAGATGTTCTATGAGTTATAAATTAATTGTAACAGGTTAATGGAATGGTTCTCAACTGGGCAAATTAGGCACCCCCGGGATATATGGCCCTGGCAGTACAATATTATAAATGCTCAGTTGTTAACGAAAATGTTGGCTGTTCATAGAAAAGCCTGCTTCCATAAAGATTACAGCTTTGGAAACTGGGGGCAGTTCTATCTTGTCCTCCAGGGTCACTGTATGTTAGAGTTTACTCTCTGGAAGTGGGTTGTGGGTTTGGAGATATTTTTGGTTGCCACAACTAGGAAGTCATGGTGCTGCTGTAGTGCATCTTGTGGGAACTGAGCGACTGGATGAGAATGTAAGTGGCCAGATCCTCTGTGCTCATAATTATGAGTTTGGGAAGCCAACTCCAGTGGGGGGAAACCCTCATGGTTATGAGATACAAATAAGTCGTAATACACATTTTCATGCCTGAAGCCAGTCCCTCCAGTAACACCCCCATAAGGAATTGTCATAAAGAAGCTACCATGAAAGATGTCTGATAACTGCTCTGGCTATTCACTGTGCCTGGAGGTTATGTGTAGGTGGGAGCAATCAGTTTCTGTAGCCTGACCCACAGTACAACGTAGCCAGACTTCTTATGACATCTCTTCCTGATAAGGATCATAGTTTGCTCTCCTGGGGAGGACTCCGGGGCACCCGAGGCCACCTAGCACTAGTTCAAGACAATGACTCATTTCATTTCCGTTTATTATGTTACCCGCTTATGGTATTACCCATTGACTATGTAACACGATCGCTGTATTACGTGTATGCCTTTGGAAAGATCTGTAAACCCTGTGATTATGTCTAGCCATTGGAAAATATACTCATTCTCTTGCTCCTGACATAGGGACAAGGAGCCCGTGTCCCAGTGTCTGTCTTATTTACCATAATCACAAAGTCGCTCCTGAGGACCCATTTGACTGTTGGTGGTTGATACCCACAGCATCTAGTGGGTGGAGCCAGGAATGCGGCTAAACACCTAACATCAATAAGACAAGTCAGTCCCCATAACAAAGAATGACCCAGGTCAACATGTCACTGGTACTTAAGTTGAAAAGTGTAGCTCAATGGGATTTATAAAGATTGCATAGATGGTAAAGGCAAGAGTGTAATGTAAACAAGAGAAGACAGAATAGAGGAACCAACTGCACTGGGCTGTTTAGGGAGCTACAGGTAGTTAAGATTGCTGAAGTATAAATTATTAGGCACTGGGTAGCAGCAGGGAGAACCTCTGTATGTATATCATGTTAATTAAAGATACTTCCAAAGGAGAGTTTGTGCTTCCAAAATACCTGCCATTGAAAACCCCATGGGAAAAAAAAACCCCACAAAAACAAACGAACAAAACCCTATGGAACACTATTCTACTCTGAGACAAGTGGACTCACCATGAGTAGTAATCACCTGGACCGCAGCTGGTTAGGAAGAACAGTTATGGCCTTTTACTTTTGCTGCTTTATGTTACTTTGTTATTTTATATCATCCTGCTTTTGTTTGTTTGTTTCTTACAGAAATACGCTTTCGGGAAATGGCCTCTAAATCTTGGCTGAATTTCTTAACATTCTTCTGTGGATCATTGTTCGGATATTTTATATGTTCTCAGCTATTTAGTATTTTCTTGGGAGAACAAGGTGACACCCAGCCTAGTATTCTTCACAATGATCCCCATGCTAGGCATTCAGATGACAGCGGACACGGGCATCTAGAAGGGCAGATGGACTTCAATGCAGATGTCAGCCAACATACAGGTATGATGTATTTTATTAAGAAGGTAGCATAAACAGTAATGTTTCAGTCTATGAAAGTGTTAGGAGAAACATTTAGGAACTAGAGGAAAGTTGTATTTCTCATCATTGTTACATCGCACCCTGACTGGCTCATCTCCCCCGAGACTCCTCTGCAAGGGGATCTCCAGTGGCCTACTAATGGGCTTTGGATCTCCACTCCGCACTCCCCCCATCA
>NW_022103920.1:64007474-64022744 GCF_000313985.2 Echinops telfairi
TGTACAAATGCGCTTTACACAATTGATGTGTGTATGGATTGGGATAACAGTTGTATGAGCCCCTAATAAAATGTTAAAAAAAAAAAAGAAAGTGTTAGGAGAATTGGAGAAAAAGTTATTTGCATTCTGTGATATAACCTATATGGTTGTTGATGAAAATGAGCTCTCTATTCCAGATATTAAATTACACAATTCTTGCTTTACCTCAGGAGAAGGAAATCGCTGAAATAAAATTTATTTAGGGAGTAAGATACTCATTTTAAAGTTATTCCTAAGTAGGACCAGTTCAGCAACTGTAATTTGAGGAAAGACATACTTTGCAGATTAGATTTGTCTCTTAAAATTGTTCTTTAGGTCTGGTTTTTTGTTTTTTTTCCCATGGTTTATGCCTGTGGCTATGATTTTTGCTTTTGCCTTGCTTCAGTTCTAGTTATGGCTAGTCTTGGTTTGTAGACACTCAAGGTATAAAAACTCAATGTATATTTTTATTAGTCGCTAGTAAAACCAATATGTTACCCTTTTGGAAGGCACTGAAAACTAGAGAAGTATAAAGCTGAGGATATGTTGATTCTGGTTTTCCTGACCACCTGTTTCTAAACAGATTTTCTTAATGAAGCCACTTTGTGCCTGTTACATGTTGGTTTTCTCTAAGCCACTGTCCTTGGGCTCTCTCAACAATCGTGGTTTTTAACTCCATCCATTTCTTAGCCCAGTTTTCTTCAGCCCAGTTCCAGCCACTGTCAGAGGATGCAACCAAAAAGGTCTTTGCGAATTGTGATTTATTTGACAGAAAAAGGGTATAAACAACTTGAAAATAATTGGAATTTCACATTGGGGGAGCAGGGGGCATTAAGAATTGCTTCTTCTATCTTCACAGTAAATAACTTCTTCCCAAGTATCAAAATCTGGTTGTACTTTATCAACTAGGAAATTCAAAACTGATGAAATAGTTAACTACTGCCACTTCAATCGCATGTCTCCCCTGTCCTTCGGCTCTCCCGTCCTTCGAAGCTCATTCAGAGCAGTGAAAATTGCTGTCAGTGTTCTGTTGAGAACCAGAGACTCTTTCTTTGTAGTATCAAGTCAAGAAGCAGAGGCTATTTAAGGCAATGCTTAAGGTGCATACAAATCGCCTAAAGAACTTGTTAAAATGCCAATTATGGTTCGGTAAATCTGGAGTGGGGCCTGAGATTCTGCATTTCTGACAAACTCCCAGGTGATGCCAATGCTGTTTGTCAGTAAGGAACAGTTTGAGGAGTATGAATTTAAGCTATCATGACAACTCTTATGAGCGGCAATAGCCTACTAGACAGATTGACATGAAACCAATAAATAAAAATGCCAGTTCACATTAGGTTGAGTTTCTCCCCGCTCCCCCCAGTCAAATCACTAATGATAAATGGATAAATAGAAAGGGGAGAGAGGTCTTTGAAGTTGTTTTTAAAATGCTTTCTTCAATATAATTTGGATATATAATTTTTATTTTTTTTATTCTGTTTACTAGATGAGAACACAGACGTCTCCAAAAAGCTCTATCAGAAAGTTAAAATCCTTTGCTGGGTAATGACAGGGCCTCAAAATCTAGAGAAAAAGGCCAAGCATGTCAAAGCTACTTGGGCCCAGCGTTGTAACAAAGTATTGTTTATGAGTTCAGAAGAAAATATAGACTTCCCTGCTGTGGGATTAAAAACGAAAGAAGGTAGAGATCAACTATATTGGAAAACCATTAAAGCTTTTCAGTATGTTCATGATCATTATTTAGACGATGCTGATTGGTTTATGAAAGCAGATGACGACACTTACGTGGTCCTAGACAATTTGAGATGGCTTCTCTCAAAACACGACCCTGAAAAACCCATTTACTTTGGGAGAAGATTTAAGCCGTATGTAAAGCAGGGCTACATGAGTGGGGGAGCAGGATACGTACTAAGCAAAGAAGCCTTAAAGAGATTTGTTGATGCATTTAAAACGGACAAATGCACGCATAGTTCTTCCATTGAAGACTTGGCCCTGGGGAGATGCATGGAGATCTTAAATGTAGAAGCAGGAGATTCCAGAGACACTACTGGAAAAGAGACTTTTCATCCCTTTGTACCAGAGCACCACTTAATCAGAGGTTATCTACCCAAAACCTTTTGGTACTGGAATTATAACTATTATCCTCCTGTAGAGGTAAGTTTAGAAGTTTTGTAACTGTACAAGTATTTAGTCTGATTTACCTATTGATATCAGTGTTTTTAACCTAAAACATGTATGTTTCTTTTGTGACAATGCCTAAGGATTTTTTTTTTTTTCTTAATTAGAGTGGCAGAGTAAATGAAAGCCAATAGCAATTGGTGGTACTGCATGTTAGGCACTGAGAATGTAGTAGCAATTAAAACCTGGGTCTAGTCTTCAGGAACCTATGTTCCAGTTGAGGTAGTGATGAAAAGGAGCCCTAGTGGTGTAGTGGACTAAGTGTTAGGCTGCTAACTACATGGTCTGTAGTTCAAACCTACCAGTCACTCTGTGGGAGAAAGATGAGGCTGCCTGCTTCTATAAAGACGTACAGTCACTATGGCCACTGTGAGGCAGAGTCTTAGTATTCTTGTGCAGTCGTGGAGGTGGTGATGAGTGTCCCGAAGCAAAATAAAGCCAGCTAAGGAGATGAAAAGTGACTCAGAGTGGGCCGAGATGATTTGGGTCAGTTAAAGGGATGACTTGAGCAGAACTGTTAGGTTTGGGTGCAGTCTGTGTGACAATCTAGGAAAACAGCCACCCAGGCATCAGAACAATCTTGTGGAGGGAAACTGAATGACCTGAATCTCTCGTCTTTCGATTAGTTGCTGAGTTTGTTAGCCATTTAGCAATGTGTGGAGTCTTTTGGGTCATTCTATTTGCTCTTCAGTTTTATTTACATTAACTGTTATGAATCTGAAATGTATTGATATATAGTTGAAGTAGAAAGTCTAGATTTTTTTCAAATTGTTAACTAATTTCTTCAGTATCATTTAATACTAATTTGAAATGACTCCTCCAACCGTTACTAAAATCCACCAAACAGTTGCTGTGGAGTCAGTTCTAACTTGTGAGGATTGTGTCCCAGGGGAAACCTGTGCTCCCTAACACTTTGAATGGCTGACTTCAGAAGCAGATGCCAGCACATTCTTCAAAGCCACCAGTGAGTAGGCTCAGGACCCTCTGTTAGCAGTTGAACTGGTTAATCCTTTGCTCCTAGTAACAGCACAAGTTTTGTAGCTTATAGTTTCCATAAATAGCTCTCTCAAAAGTAAACCAAACTCATGGCCATCAGCTCAGTATTGACTCTTGTCCCTGTAGGGCAGGGTCGAATTGCCCTGTGGATTTCCAAGACGGTAAGTCTTTATGGGAGTCCTGCCTTCACCTTCCAAGTGGCTGGTGATTTCTGAAATGCTGACCTTGCAATTAGCAGTCCAGTGTGTAACCCACTACATCACCAGGGCTCCTGACCATCTCTCTGGATAGGTAATATTGGAGTTAGTATTTTACTTAAGCTCTCTTTTTTTAACTGGTGTCTATGAAAGCTGGCTTTATTTTGCTTGTTTTAAACATCTTTGGTGTTGCTAGAATCTTTATTTCTGATAAGTTTTCACCTGAAACTTTGTTTTCTTCCTAATAATTGTAACTCATTGCGATAAAACAGCACAATAAAGTATAACATAATTAATGCATTTATTGTTACCAAGAGTATTACTATAATATGTCAGAGTCATATAAAAACTATTTAGAGAGGCTTTGCAATTTGTTTTGTTTTGTTTTTTAATCACTTTATTGGGGGGTCTTACAGCTCTTAGGAGGCTTTGCAATTTGAATGGAACTGTTCCCGCTCTGGTTCTTCAGTTCAGTGTATACTGTCCGGTATGGTAGCACTAGCTACATGTGGCACTGAGCACTTCAAGTGTAGCTAGTCTAGATGGAGATGTGCTCTATGTATAGACTGCACACCTGATTTCAAAAACAGAACAAGAAATAAAGATGTCATTTATTTTTAAAATACTGATTGCATATTTAAACAATGTTACATATTTATTAAGTTAACTAAATAAAATTAATTTCACCTGTTTCCTTTTACCTTTTTCATGTGACTTTGAGAAAGTATAAAAACTGTATTATGTGGCTCAGATGAATCCATTGAACAAAGCTGGTTTAGAAAAATCAGATATTGAAAAATGTACTTTTTATATTTGTTCCTATTCTAATAATATTCCCCAAGGCAATAAGAGGTAGGTACTCTTCTGATATATTTACCCAAGGATCCTACATATGCATTGTTTGCTCCAGGTGAAAGATCAGTGAGGAAGGCAAAGGAAGTCCAGTGGTCAATTTCCTGTTAATTTGTATGGCATTGTAAGCTGTGGACTTCTAAACACGAATTGCTGAATGTTCCCTAAGCCAACGTGAATCTTCTCTGGAACTCTCTAGACTGCTTCTTTCCCTCAGTCCTTGATGTTTTTTGGAGTCACCTGAATTGAACATCCTCAGGATGCCTCACCTGACAGATGCCAGTCTTGAGCCCCACATTCACTTTCTGCCTGTGAACTCTGGGACTAGGCTCTTTCTTCTTTGTTGCTATTTTGTTTGGAACCTGTTCTCACACCAACCCGACCAAGAAACTGTATAACCCTTGGTTACAGTCTGTTTGATTTCCATCCACATGTGCCCAGTAGAATCACTGAATGGGATTTTCACGGCTGTGACCTTTCAGAGGCAGGTCACCAGTCCTGTCTTCAGAGGCACCTATGGGTGCGTTCAAACCATTAACTTTTTGGCTCATAATGGAGCAATTAATTGTGTGCGCCACCCAGGGACTCTTATTTACCAGAGATCCATGTCAATATGATTGTTTGGTCAAGTGTTCTTGCTAACATGGACTCAAACAAAGCATAGCACCAAGCCAGTTTACACACTTTGTTTTCTCCTAAGAAGCCATCTCTTGTAGTGGGGAAATGGAGATTAATCCCTCTGTCTCTCTGCTGTCATGTTGATGCCACTTCACAGCAACTCTGACAGGATAGAATTGCCCTGTGAGTTTCTGAGACTCACTTTTTCCTTTTTAACAGTTTTATTGACACTTCATACACATCTCACATAATTCAGTAGTTTAATCATACCAAGAAGAGTTGTAAAATCTTTACTGCAATCAAACTTAGACTCATTATGGGAGTAGAAAGCCTCATCTTTCTTCCCTGGAGCGGCTGGTGGTTTCAAACTGCTTACCTTGCAGTTAACAGCTCAACACATTAAGTAATTTACTCTCAAGGTGTCATCGTCTAGTAGGTGAAAGTTGGATTTTGACCAGGTCTGGCCCCACAGCTTCCTCTCTTAACCACTGTACTGTACAGTTATTACAGTATATTGGTAAAGTACTAGATCACATGCAGACAAAATGGGCAGACCTTTATAGTCACTGAAGTCTTCCAAGGTCTCTCATAGGCTGAGTCAAACAAAAAAATATAATGAGAAAATTACAAAGAGAAAGCAGAACTTGGGAAAATAGAACCTTTTGTGTAATAGCTGTCCTTTCATATGAAGACATCTCAAGATCACCCCCACCCCCAAGACACGAAAGTATATGAAATAATATGATTTTGGTTAAAGATACTTGGGCAGTTTCGTGTTTGGTTTCAAGGAATTCTT
This sequence comes from Echinops telfairi, assembly GCF_000313985.2. Taxonomy (NCBI): domain Eukaryota; kingdom Metazoa; phylum Chordata; class Mammalia; order Afrosoricida; family Tenrecidae; genus Echinops; species Echinops telfairi. The sequence goes on from NW_022103920.1 coordinate 64,013,130, forward strand.
GGTTTCTTCCACAAGTAGAATAAATTAAACACCTGTACTTTAACCAGTTTTAATGTTTGAATTATTGTAATAGTTTTTCCTATATTACGTATTACATGTTGACAATGAATTACTTACTAATTACGCCCGTTTCTGCTGTTTTTTTAGGGTCCTGGTTGCTGTTCTGATCTTGCAGTTTCTTTTCATTATGTTGACCCAACAACCATGTATGAGCTAGAATACCTCATTTATCATCTCCGTCCATATGGCTATTTATACAGATATCAACCTGCCTTACCCGCGAATATAGGAAAGGAAATAAGTGAAGCATACAAAAATGAAGATCAAAAAGTAAAACTGGGAAATCCTTGAACCCATGAACAGAGTTAAATGTCCTAACACTGCACTGGAGAAGGACTTCTGCATTTCCGACGGAGAACACTGGCACCCCAGTGAGCATTGCTGATTAGAAACCTGTCACACGGACGACTGTAAACTGAAGCTTGAAATGAGCTGTGAAGTGTATTAAAACGTGTTTTTGATACAGTAATATATACATATATATATATATATGAAGAACTTGTGTTTTCTAAATGGTGGCCAGCTTAGAGAAACTAGAAAAGATATTTTGTTGTCTGTTTCTATAACCACATCACATTATTGCCACTGAGAAGCAAAAGCAGGTCCATTCGCTAAAACTACCCTCCACCAACTTAGTACCACACAAAGCGAAACAGATCTCTGCCTTAAAGAACATTTGGAAAGGAAATACTGTTTTCAGTGTTTTTTGTAAACTCAAGATAAGAGTTTGTATTTGCAGTATGGCCTCAGTGAACCAAGTCCCACCACCCCATCCCCCAAAAGAAGAAGCAAGGAAACACACAGTTTCAGTCTAATGAAAAGTTTACTATTTAGAATTGGCAGTAATCCTCTCAAAAAAAAACCCCCAAAACTAAGGATAACACTTGGCCTAAAGTGTGTTAATAAAATGATACCTTAAAATGTTCATGAGCCTTGGCTATAATCAGTGGTTAATTTTTGTATTGCAGTGAGTAGTATTCACCAAGCCCCTATTGTCTCTTTTTATAAATATGTTGAACCACTCTTCAGTACCATTCACCACTATTCATATTTATTTTCTCAACATACTAATAGCATTCTATACTCACGCATTTCAGCGTTTTGTCCCAGATTTACTCACTGTTAGTTATGGGCACCAGTAAACTTTCTGCTACTTGGGGATGCTGTTCTCAATGCCTCTCAGGAATTACACATACCAGTTTTAATTACTTTTATTTTTAAACTTACCAGCTACATAATTATACTTCCTTTTATTCTCATTCTGTTAACAGGTGAGAACTTATTTGTGCCTTTCATAACTTGCTAAAACAGTTTTAAAAAATCCATGTTTAGGAGCATAAGTGGCTATTTAGTACACTGGCAAAATAGAATGCAACGTTTGACTAAAGTTTATTGGTACATTAGAAAATGGTGCGTGCATAAAGTATGTCAGATATTAAAAAACAATATACTCGCTTTATAATTAACAGTCTGAAGTCTGAAGCAGACTTACTATTTGGGGCTGATTAAGAATACCCATCCCAAACTATCTTAAAAGCGTTTCACAAAGGTTTCATTCTAATTTTAGTGATCCTTTGTTTTGAATGTTTCTGGAAGAAAAGGAACATTTTAATTTTCTCTGACTAGCAATAGTATGTGAGTATATCATAACAGGATATTTTACTTTCTGTGAGATTATCTTTACTGCTATAATCGATTTGTGTTTCTCTTGTGCTTACCATCATGCCATTTTTACATCTGACATGCCATTTACACTGCTGCTTAGCTAAAATATTTATTATACCAAAACATGTCAAAATCATGACCTCTTTGGATGACAGATTTGAGAGGATGTTAATTTTCATGTCCAATTATAACTTTACCCACATAGTGAAAACTGATTAATGATTATTTATTAAAGTTTTTGTATTATTTTCATGTTAGTATTCTTTACCAAATAAATAGCAAAGGATTCGGTTCCACTTTATGGACAAAGTAATTTACAGTCCACACATGCTATTTTTCTCTACTAGAAAGGTAGATAATTTGTGATCAACATCCAGAGACTTTAAAATTATATTCATCAGAATTAACAGTGAGAAGATTTAGAGTCAGATGGTTTAAATTGGTTTAAATTCCTGCTCACTCCCTTCCTCACTAGCTTTGTAACAACACTGAGCAACTTACTGAGCTCCCTGTGCCTCAGTTTTCTCGTCTAAATATACCTACCTCACAGGATTTATATGAAGATGAAATGAGTGAATATATTTAAGGCTCTTAGAACACTCTGGCCCAGAGTAGGGAACAACAAGAGTTTATTATTACTTGATGTGCTAGTATTCCATTCAAATGGAAGGAAAATTAATTTGATCAAATCATACTGAATGGAATATTTTTTACAATAATGTGTGATAGTATTTATCTGAGCACCCTTGGTGGCATAGTGGTTATATGTTGTCTTGCTAACTGCAAGGTCAGCAGTTCAAAATCACCCCTCAGGAGAAAGATGAGGCCTTCCATGCCCATAAAGCAGCGGTTCTCAACCTGTGGGGGTTGAATGACCCTTTCACAGGGGTCGCCTAAGACCTTTGGAAAACATTTCTCATGGTCTTAGGAACCGAGACACTGCTCCTCTATATTCGTCTCCAGGCAGGTCCACCCAAATGCAGATATGCCCACATAGGCGTACCCGGTGAAGACCATGCTACACCATGCTTCAAGACAAAATTTCATTTATTTGTTATTAAAAAAGTATTTCACAATATAGAGTTACATATTGTTTTTGTGATTAACCACCATGCTTTCATAATGTTCAATTTGTAACAATGAAAATATATCCTGCATATCAGATATTTACATTCCGATTCTTAACAGTAGCGCACTTAACAGTTATGAAGTAGCAACGAAAATAATTTTATAGTTGGGGGTCACCACAAACAACATGAGGACCTGTATGAAAGGGTCGCGGTATTAGGAAAGTTGAGAACCACTGCCATAAAGTCATTATCCTGAGAACTCACGGGCAGTTCTGCCCTGTCCTGTGAGTCAGCATCAACTCGATGGCCTCCAGTATGTCAGGCACTCTGTATCAATTAGCATTCATCCTCCCACAGGAGTATTACATGTGGAGAAACTGAGGTTCAGAGACTAAGTAACTTCCTTTGTGTCACAAAGCTCATAACCCACGAAGTCCGCTTTCTGCCATGCTGGGGTTTCGTCCTTTAGTAGTATTTCCATTTTACTTATATTAAATAACATAAAACATTGATCAGTCTTAAATGAACCCACCAAACTGTCACAGTGGTTCTCAAATTATGGCTCATAATACTGTAGCCTGGCAATTGGTTAAAATGCAGAGCACACAAATCCCTAATTCTAAAAATTCTGAATCTGACCTGGGACCCAGGACTTGGCCGTATTAGGTATGCTAGCACAGCAACGGCAGTGGCAGCCCCTGGAGTTTGGGGGACCTGCTCTTGAGGCCTCCCTCTGCACCTACTGTATCTGGAACTTCAGAGGGGAAAGGTTGGTGTTTGGTACCTCTAGGTGAGTATATGCTAAGGTTTGAGAACCCCTGTCCTGGGGCCTACGTGATTCTGATGCAAATTGGCTATAGAAAACTTGGAGGTTACTGACCAAGAATTAAGGGTTTTGCAAAGATTTAAATATAGCATGCTTAAAACTGGTTTAATGTTAAGATCACCTTATATTGTTTAAGGCCTGATTGATATTGATAAAAGTCAGTGAATCCTTTTGACAAACTTCACCAACTTCTCTCAGTAATTAATAACAGTGCTGCAGTAAAATAAATCTAATTCTCCAAGCTTTACAATTTCACGGGCAGGCAGGGTTCTTTAAGAACCAAGTACATGTGAATTCATTAAATGCATATGTAAATTTGTCATTTTTAAAAAAATGGCCACAATCAGTAGTAAAATAAGTAGAGGTAACAAGATACTCCCATAAGTTGCAAAATATTTTTCTGCTAATTCTTACTATGAGAATTTCATCACTTTCAAGAATCAGTTGATTGTCCTGTGTGACCTAATAAAAGGACTCCGAGCACATGCAATCAAACTTCACAGTAATGATCATTCACCATCTTTAAGCGCTTTGAGATGTAGAATTAATGAAACTTAGTGTGGTCTTAAGACAAGGCTTTTACTATCTGATGGTTTCTAATAACAATGTGCTTGTAATTTTTAGTGTAAGGTCCATAGACTAAAAAACATTCTTTGGCCCTGAGTTAGAGTTATTTTTTTTCAGATACATTTCAGAAAAGTTTTGTTACTGTAATAAGATTAAAAATTAATGAGTGACCAATCTATTTCTTGAAGTATGGTAATTGGATTTGAGCATTCAGTTTATTAACTGGTTATTTTTATAATTGTTTCTTGAGTATTTCTCATTTTATCGAGCCTATCAAACATGTATTAGTAGCAAATTGAGACACTATTGTACTTGAAAGAATCTCTCAATTGATTAGCTATTCTAGCTTTTTAATCTTTATTTAAACTCAGTTCATTAGACTATTATTCTGTCTGACAAATTCTGTTTCTCTGTGTTTGTCACGTTTATTTCCTCTATAACTTTCATTTCCTAGCAACCCTTAATGCTGCCTTTACAAGGGTAATTTGCCTGTTTGTAGTGATTAGAAATTGTATCACTGGCTGACGATTTTGTACCTACTAATTTAAGGTTTCCCTGATAATGAAAGTGAAAGTCTATACATTTAAAATTAACTTTAAAAAAACATTATTTCAAGCTAATTATAGATGTATAACTATTAAATTGAAAAGAGCAGGTTATGATGGATCCCTTTCTTAAGAAACAAAAGTAATATGCCTGCTTTCAAATACTTCTTTATAATCTGACAAAAACACTTTAAAAATCTGGGTGACAACCTGTGGTTTATTTTAAACAAACTATAACCTCTTGAATAAAGAATGACTTAGGTTTATATATCAGTTGAAATAGAAATTTTAGCACAGATTGGAATAAGAAATCTTACAAGTTCTCTTTAGTGAAATCAGCTCTGAAACCTGTTTTAGAGTTGAGTTGTCCTCTATTCTGTGAACTCCCTTTCCTCCTGTAGAATTCTTTGTATAGGAGTTAACTTTAAATAACCTTGCAGGCCCCTGCAAATGAATAACCCACACGAAGTATGTTATTAGAGGGAAGCTAATCTTACTGCTAAGCAGTGTGTTGTATTTACACAGTGAATGTTTGTGTTTTGGATTTTAAAATTACATAATGTTATGAATGGGTTCTAGAAATGTCTGGTGACTTGCTTATTTTAAGTGATCACCTTAAGTCGGAAAAGATGTATTTTTTAAATATGTTTTTAAAGTGCCTTTTGAACATTTTTGGAACAATGCATTTAAACAACTGCATACAAATAAATTACCATGTTTAAAGTTGTTGCATCTGATTATTTTAAATGATGTAAAGTTGTGGATGGAAATAAACCTTTTATGGGTAGTTTGTTAATGATTTTTTTTTTAAAACGACACCTTAATTTAAAATTTGTTCCATCAAAGTCTTTTAATTTGCATAAGCTTAAGTGATTTTTACTGCAACATTTTTTACTGAACGTTAAAGAAACCAAACAGTCCCCCCTCCAGCTCAGCACCATGGAGCCGATTCCGATCGGCCCCAATAGGACAGGCTAGACGTGCCCCTATGGGTTTCGAGACTAACCACCGAAGATGAGGGGCTCATCATTCTGCGCTGGCTCAGAATATCCCTTTTCAAAAGACAGACGCAGACTTGTGCAGGTCAGTGATGGTTCAGTGGTAGAATTCTCTCCTTGCCTGGAAGAGACCCAGGTTCGTTCCCAGCCAGTTCCCTCATGTTCAGCCACCACCCATATTGTGAGTGGAGACTTTGGCTGCTTTCCTGCTGAACACATCCAGCATTCAGATTTAGACTGATTTACTGAAAACCAGTAAATGAAAAGTCTGGGCATCACCAAGGTCTGATAAGCAGGAGGAGGATGCAGAACCTGGCCGTGGTTCATTCAGGTGCGCATGGGGGTCACCATGAATTGGGGGTGATGGCAGCTAGGAACTCCACAGTAGGAGTACGTGCAGATGCACACATGCACATGTGGAGACAGCAATGGATGTTTTCTTTCCTGATATGTTTTGATCTCGTGTCCACCGAGACAATCATTAATTCACAAAATTGTCTCAAGCATTGCTACAAATGCAATGGTAAGCAAGACGTACAGGATCTCTCTTCTTACCGACCTTTAATTGTAGCGCTAGAAAATGGACAGTGGGCAAATTAATAGGTGAATGAAAAGATTCCAGGAAATGGTGTCAAGAAAATGGAACTGATGTCTTAAAGCTATTGGTCAGTAGATCTATGAGGGCCCATTTGAGCTGAAACGGGAATGACAAACATACAGAAGAACTTAGAGCTATAGAATGCTTTCCTACTAAGAAAATTATATTTCCACTTTTGCTTAATCATGCTTTGGGCATTGTGAAGACTCACTCCGATGAAATCTATAGACCAATAAACTTTGTGTTTGCGGCATATTTCATCCAGAACACATCCATTAGAATTGCATGAGACTTTTAGGGTACTAATAAACATCAATTTAGTAATCTATTTCTTTCCAGGCCAACCACTCATTTCGAATATTCATAAGGTCCTGAATCTAGCCTAGCTACCTTGGTTTTCAATAATCTTCTGTACGTTTGTGTATGTACAGTTGCACGTACACTGCCCTTTAGGCGGCTTTAGAAAAGTTGAGGATGAGGTACTTATGCTTGCTATTGCTTTAGTAGAATTGTATGAATTAACATAGCCCCAGGCTTTCCACTGTATGTATGTATGTATGCATGTATGTATGTATGTAGTTGTACTATTAGTAAATAAATCACAAGAGATTAGATTACTTAACTGCATACTAATGCACTAATTGAACACCTTCCAAAGATGGTAATACTGGAAAGATACAGGAAGATTACTGCTGAATGTGTCTCCTTGCTAAGAGAAGACTATGCCACAGGATATTTTGCATTAGCTCTAAATGTTTTTGTTTTGTTTTGTTTGTTTTTTAACCTTAAACTCAGCATCATTCTGATTCTTAACAACCCCGCAGGAAAGAGTAGAACTGCCCCTTTGGGTTTCTGAAACTTTAACTCTTGACAGGAGCCGGCAGCGTCACCTTTCTTCCGCACAGTGACTGGTGGGTTTAAAACCGCTGACCTCGTGGTTCGGATTTAGGAGCTTAGTCCACTGCGCCAGCAGGGCGCCTTTCTAGTAATATGAGCATTGTATGTTGCCGAAGAAAAATTCTGTTAACGGTGGGGACTGAATGAACATTTACCCACTAAAGTTGACCGAGTTCAGCTATGCTGACATTCTCCACAGACATTTGTAAATATCAGTAGAACATGGAAGTGAACTTTGTTTTGTCACGAGTTTGGTTTGTTACTAATTCACAAATTCAGTGTTCTTGCTCAGAACCTCAATCACTGTATTTCTTAAAACAGTTGCATCATTTTTTCTACAAAAAGAACCATCAGTTGTTTGTGCTGAGTAAGAAAATAAGCACACACAAAAAGAAAAGAAGCAACATTTTTCCTATAACTGATAATGTCTTTTGCCTAGCATGAAAATTTGCCAATAATATTTGCACTCTTTCCTAGGTATTGCCTTTATATAGTGAAGCTGAGTATTATAGTAGCTTATAAAATATTCATTCCTTTTTAAAAAATCGAATACATCTCTGGGTTTCCTAATGAAAGTCTGGTGAAAGATGAAGAGGAGTTTTCATCTGTAGAACCAGATGCTGCGGTGTCCTAAAACTAACAGTGCTGTTTGAGGGTTCACCAAGCTGCGTCTGACCGCTGTAGGGTCCCCGTGTGCTGCCTGGAACTCACGCTCACTAAGTTACACTGCTTCACCTGCTCCTCTGCCTGTAGCAGTAGAAGCACACCCTTGGGTGCATTTAGGTTTAATTTTACTTTCCATTACTTTGTTGTTCCATTTTATTTATTTTTTAAATTATTAGTTGGGATTTAATACATAGATCAATCCATATTTCATTCACGTCAAGTAGAATTGTACAATTGCTACCACAATCCGTTTCCAAACATTCTTTTTCTACATGGTTTCCTTGACACTGTCTCTTTTACCACCACTCCACCCTCATCTCCTCCACTTTGCCCTCCTCCCCTGGGCCCCTTATTCTGCTGGCTGTTCCTGTAGGTTCATCAATCCTACTTTGTTGCTTTAGACCGTTGAAATTGATCGTAAAGCCCAGAAAGTAGTTTGAGAGAAAGGATTCAACTTCAGTTCTGCATAAAGCTTTCTTTCTGCTTTGCTTTTGTATGATTTGCTTCCTCAGGTGGGGGTGTGTTTGTGTGAGAAAGAAGACAGGACTGACAACATATGATAGTTACTGCATTTTCATTTGGGGTTTTCTTCAGTTAAAATACTAAAAATTGTTTTTTTCATTCTGATTAAGTTTACATAAACAGTTTTAATTACTGGGGGAGGGGGCTGTTAACTGTAGGTCCTTAGCATACCTAGGCACCAGCTGTGATTTATGATTTTTTTCAAAACCACAATTCTTACAAACCTTGCTTGAGTGAGTCTCCCTCTACTTTTTGCTTTTCAGTGGTTCGTTGTTTGGGGAACCGTTCCCTTTCCTTTCATCATTGACTATCCCTCAGCGGTTCTCAGCCTTCCTCGTGCCGCCACCCTTTCATACAGTCCCTCATGCTGTGGTGGTGACCCCCTAACCAGAACATTATTTTCGTTGCTACTTCGTAACTGTCATTTTGCTACTGTTATGAATTGGGCGACTCCTGTGAAAGGGTCACTCGACCCCCAAAGGGGTCTCGAGCCACAGGTTGCGAACCACTGTGACTCTCTCAAGACATAGCTTCCATTTCCTATCTGCATAAGTATTTTGAAGAATTTGAAAGTAGTGTCTTTTTGTAAACTTCACTGCCTTCTCTCCCCGGAAAGCTAGAGGAGAGTGCATGCCATCACAGTCCAGATGATCTGTGCTGCAAGGAGCCATGTTCCCTTTAAACATGCCCACCAACGAGCTGAGTGCTTGAACACCGGGAAACCAGTCAGAATTTGTCCATAGTGGTACATGGTACTTGTCATAATGTGTGTTTGTATCTCGTTCTTTTTAATGTACAGCACTGTATGCAAATGAGAGTAAGAAAGTGTTGGCTGGGGCTTTCCCCCCCACATTTTATTGGGAACTGTTACAGATATTACAATCTACAGTTCCATTAGATTGTACAATTGTTGCCATCATTATTTTCAATGCATTTTCTTCTATAATGTGTATTTTTTCAACCATCCCATTGAAGCCATCTTCTCTGGCAAAAGTGGTCGTTGAGGTGGTGAGCTGAAGTCATGGCCGAGAGCACGGGGGCAGGTGTTTTTTCACTTTAAAACAGTGAGACAAGACTCTCCTCTGGTTAGCCAGGGAAGTTCAAACTACAGTCTGTTCTGTGGATCAGAGTGACATAGTTATCCTAGGTAGCATCTCTTGTCACTGCAGAAAACGTTGGCATCCAGAACATCAAGTTCCAC
>NW_022103920.1:64024870-64028634 GCF_000313985.2 Echinops telfairi
GGGAACAGGAAACGCAGGAAGGAAGTGGGATGAGTGACGACATCGAGGGACAGCAGTGCGTGAGTCACAACAACATGCTGTTGCAGGGTGGAATATAAAATTGGTGATCTGCTCTATAAACTGTCACCTGGTTCACAGTGAGACATTTTTCAAAAAATATAGACAGCTACTCACTTCTGGCATCTAAGACTATTCAAATCCCTATTTCAAAGATCCAGAATATAAAGTTTCCAGAGAGGTTAAGAAACTGCAAGGACACATGTCCTTGACACAATGGATGTGTGTGTGGATGGTGATAAGAGTTGTACGAGCCCCCAATAAAATGATTAAAAAAAAAAAAGAAAATGTAAGGAGGTGACACAAGTAATTAGTGACAAATCTCAGGTTTCCTGACTCCTAAGCCAGTAATCTTTGTACTAAATAGCAAGGCACCTCAACTTAAGAAAATATTGACATGAACTTCCACATAGACCATCAGGCAAAAAACCTGGCATTTATCCAGGAAAGAGAATATAGTCAAGCAAGGAGAACAAAGCTTGGTTGGGAGCAACATGTTTTCACTAGGGAGAAAGTCCTTTTCTCTGCAATGATTTTACACATTTGAAAACAATATCACTTGGTGCTTCTCAGTTCCCCGTGATTAAAGCAACAGGCTATGGTGCCAACAAACAAGGCAGGTTTTTTCTGAGATGACCATGTTCGCTTGTAAGGCCTTTTAATGTGGAGAAAACACATTGAATGTGGAGACAGAGATAATCTTTAATTCTGGTATCAAATCAGATTTTATATGATATTAGAAAAGCATTCTGAAATTCAAACAGCTTTCCCTCTCGTCACTAGATGGGTTACTTAATCCAGCCATTCCTCCACAAACTTTCACTGAACACATGGTAACAAGTTTAGGAAGAAAACTGTGATGACAACTGAGCTTCAGGCCTGCATAAGTAATCTTGTATACTGGTTGCATACCCGTAAATAAATAGTCACAGTACAATGGAAACAACTATGAGACAGGTGTTTTAAAAGAGCTATGAGAGAAGAAGGCATGAAGAAAATTTTAGGTCATCTTGTTATCAGTCTTGAAGCATAACAATGTTACCTGAAGATGTCACTTATATCATGTTCCTTAAATTGGCTTCTTATAAATCATTTCCCCCCCTTTTGGTCATCATTTTGTGTGCAATCATCTTATAAACAGTCTTATTGTCATATAATTCACATACAAGTCAAGGTTTCAGATATATTTAAAAGAATTGTGTAATCATCACCACAATCAATTTTAGAACATTTTCTTCATTCTTGTACCATTATTAGCTCCCCATTAGCCCCAACCTTCCTGCCATAACCCTGAGGAACTATTAATTTCATTATTGTCCCTCTCGATTACCTATCCTGAATTTCATATAAAGAAAACCATACCCAAAACAACAACAAAATAAAATAGAAAATTTTCAAGCCAAAAGAAAGCAAAGGATAATAGAAACCACAATAAAGACAATAAAACAATTAAAAATAGGTCAAAAGGGAAAATGATAATATATCTAACCTGTCTGCAGTAATCCACTTTCCAATTCACTCTGAGTAAGACTATTTATATCCCTAGTGTGGCAGGTCCATAATCTGGTGTCAACTTGAGACTATTGAGAGTGAAGGGGTGGAGTTTGGCCTGTCAATCAGGTCGCAGCTTGATGACCTCATTTGGAGGCACCACAGATAAATAGTTCACTGGAGGCCAGACCCACATTCACTATCTGCTTTACATTCCTCCTGACAAGGCACATGGAGCTAAGTTGATGGAGCTAGAGCCCCACAGCTAGAGGAACTACGTGGAGACCTGTGCCAGCACTGAGATGCTTCCACTGCCACTGGATCCACAGCCTTTCCCCCCCACTGGCCTGTGATCTTCCTGCATTCATCATCCTTACACGGGCTACGTAAATCTGAAGAGGAACTTAAAGACTGGTATTGGACATATGGGCTAATATTGGATTTTTGGACTTGAACTGGACTGGACTGGGATATTTTCTTAGTATACAATTACTCTTTGATATAAAGCTCTTTCTTATACACTTGAGGCTCCCTGGATTTGTTTCTCTAGTCTACCTGGACTAACACACCTAGTCAGTTGTTTGAGGGAATTCAATGGAAGCTTAATCCACTTGGGGACTCTGCAAATATGTTTTGGGCTTTCACTGTCATTCATAACCTTCTGCAAACTCAAAATGGAAGCTCTAATACAATTATCTCTCTGATCTTTATTATTTATAATCCTTAGATCACACAGGTGGGTGTGCTCCTTCCATGTTGTATTAGACCAGGCTGACTAGAGAAAAAAATCCAGGAAACTTATATATGTATAAGAGAAAGCTTTATATCAAAGAGCAATTTGTATATTGAGAAAACATCTCAGCCCAGTCCAGATTAAGTCCATATGTTCCATATTAGCCCATAAGTCCAGTATTAGTTCATAAGTCTCTCTTTAGACTCACACAGCCACATACAAAATGCAGGAAGATCACAAGCTAGTGGGTAAAATGTCTTGTGATTCAGTGGTGGTGGAGGCATCTCAGCACTGGCGCGGGTCTCCACATGGCTCCTCCAGGTCTCTGAGTGCAGCTCTTCAACAGGAAGGTGAGGCAGAGAAAGGGGCTCCTCCCATGTCTCAGCAAGTCTCCACATGGCTTGTCAACAGGAAGACCAAGGCAGAGAGGAAGTTCCCAGAATCCTCAGGAGAAGGTAATGCCCACATGGAGGCATCATCAGCCTGGGACTTGATTGACAGGCTAAACTCCACCCCTTCACTCTTAATACCCTCAAGTTGACACAAGATTATGTAACTACCACAAATGTGGGCTTAGCCGTCACCTCATTTAGATGGATGTTTGCTTTTAAACAAGACTTGAAGACCCCAGAGCCTTGAACAAGCCTTGAAGACCCCAGAATTCTTTCTGATAGCCGGGCACCATCTGACAAATCAGTCTTTATCCTCTAAAAAATGTCAGCCTCTTGCAAGTGGAAGCCAAAGAAGAGTTAAGGGGATAAAGGAATTGCCTATATTTTATTTGTCATAATCTACACACATAACCAACTATTTTATGATATCCTTAAGGAATTGATGGGTTTTTTTTTCCCCACCTGAAAGTCTTATAATCATTACCAGACTATCACATTATTCCATGTATGATTGTACTTGTTGTTAGGTGCTATCAAGTTGATTCTAACTCACAGAGCTCATTTGTACAACAGGGTGAAACACTGCCTGGTCCTGCACCATCCACATAATCATTGCTCTAGTTGAGTCCATGTTGCACCATCTCATTGTCAATCTATCTCTTTGAGGGTCTCCTTTTTTATTTACCCTTGACTAAGCATGATGTTCTTCTTTAGAGACTGGACCCTCCTGATAACCTATCCCAAATACTGATTTAAGAGTGTATAAAAGATGAAAAACATCTCTGTGTTCATAAATTTTTATTTAGGGTCGTGAATAACCATTATAGGGCTAGTCACCTTATCATATTATAAATCTGTGGTTTGATCTATAACTTTAGCTACATATTAAACTAAACCGCAGTGATGTTAAATCATTTCCAACTCCTTGCAACCCCAGTAGAAGTGCCCCAGGGGTTTTCCAGGGCTGTCAGTATTTTCAGAAGCAGAGGACCACATCTGTCAGCCACGTCTTTCTCCCAAGGAGGAGGTGATGGGTTCAAATTACTGACCTCCGGGTGAGCAACTGAGTACTTAACCACTGTGCCACAAGG
>NW_022103920.1:64029136-64031356 GCF_000313985.2 Echinops telfairi
CCCCTGACAAATTATAAATTATTATTTTCATATCTTACGCCATCTGCTGTCTTCCTTCACCCACGTTTCTGTTGTCCATCCCCCAGGGGTCGGGAGTGGCCTCATGACGCCAGGAGTGGGAAACCCAGCACCCACCTTAAGCCAGCAACCAAGCACGTTAATCCTCAGAGAAGGCCCTGCCCACACAGAGGTCTCATTGGTTATGGCCTGGTTGACAGGTTAGACTCCATCCCTTTGCTCCAGTTGACAGATTATGTAACTGCCACAGTTGCTAACCACATGGTCAGTGATTTGAACCCAGCAGTCACTTTACAGGAGAAACGTGTGGTAGTCTGCTTCCATACGGATTTACAGAACACCTCAAGCCCTCGTTTTCTTAAGGTTGAATCATGGTGGGCTCCATTCAAACTGTTAGGTTCCTGGATAGGGATAACTTGGTTTCTTGCATCGTGGAGCTGAAAGAATTCACGCAGCAGAAGCACTTTTGTAATCCGGGTGGCTTTTATGAGAAAACGGGAAGTTTCAGGTTTTGCAGGCTCCAAGAGTACACACTGTTTCAGGAAAGCGCACAAGGATGTGCAGGAGCTGTGCAGTTCACGGCTGAACGCGAAAAACCATGTGGAATGAGCACAGGAACAGGAGCACAAAACCGCACTTGCGGAACCAGGAAATCCCAGGGGCCAAGAAGGCTGCCCTCGCCCAACCCCCGCTGCCAGCAGGCCCTTGTGTGTGCCCGCAAGTGAGAGGGACTCCCACCTTCCACCTGCACAGCACACCCGAACAAGAGAGAGACAGTCACAGAAGGGCCTCTGGCTTTGATTCCCTACCCTCCACAGTGGGGAGGCGTGGCTGTAGGTATTGGCCCACCTTATTGGCTGAGTTAAAGCACACCTGGGTGATGTCATGTGGCTGGATTGTGGCCAAGCTTGGTTTCTCCTGTGCCTAGGTGGTCCTAGTGTGCACATACTCAGTTTGGATCTTAGCATAGGTGTCTAATTAGTTGATGACCTCATTTGGAGGCACCACAGAGATAAATAGCTCACTGGAGGCAGGCAGTTGTGGCCCTATGACAGGCATTGGGGAGACAAACCCCCTTGATCCCTATTCTGGCTAACTAACAAAACTATCACAGCTTCCATAAAAAAGGAGTAAAACTGATGACCTAGAAATGATAGAATTTTGTGTATTGGGGACATGAGATATATATATATGTATATGTATATATATATAATATATGTTTTATTTCTATTGTAGCTCTACTTCCCTTATTCTTCTATGTAATCTGGTTTTCTTTCAGAAGGGTTTGGGGCCATTCCTAGAATGTTTTCAGGTGACTAGCTTGCGACCCCAGCTGGAGGACACAGGGTCAGGGCTCTGTTCACTCTCCAAGACCCAGGCCTGTCACAAAGAACAGCACTTCCTCAGGGCTGCTTCCTCAGGCCAGGCCATGGTCTTGCTACCCTGACCACTCCATGGACACCAGGAGATGGATTTCTTGGGCACACTCCTTGAGCCATTTTTCAAAAGACAGTGGAGTATTTCTAACTGTTGTTAGTTTAACCAATGCCTCCATTAGTCTGTAAATGCCCTATCTTAGACAGCTCATCTTCATTGACAAACCACTCTACGTGTTATCTGTTCTCACACCATAGTATGTCTGTTCCTTCTGGGATATCACTTAAGGAATTTAATTTTATGAACATAATGTCTTTCTGAATTTTGTACCTGATTATTGTTTGCCTTTGGCACTCCATTTTGGGAATAAAATTAAGAGTGAAAGAAGAAAAAATTGGAATTCACGATAAAATTTTAGAGACTAATGTCTTTCCTGACATCTTTTCATTTTGACTGATTTTTTGTTTGTTCTTTTTTTTGTTGGTTTGTTTTGTTTTTATTGTGAATTACCTGAAGGCTTGCAGGACAGGTCAGCAGTCGTACATGCATATTTTGTCTCAGCTTATGCATTGTTACCCCTCAGTGTACCATCCCTTCCTCTCTGTTCACATCACTACTTCTTTCCTACCTGCTGAATTGTGTCCTTGGAGAAATGTGGCTATTTTGATCTTGAATGGTAGATTACTCTAAGTACTGAATTAAGTACTGAATTCAGTTCCAGATATGAAAGGTGGTTAAGGGGCCACAATCTTGGACCCCATCAGTTTCTTCTATCTTTCTTCTTCTTCTTTCAAATACTTTTATTGGGGGCTTTAACATCTCTTA
>NW_022103920.1:64032270-64053319 GCF_000313985.2 Echinops telfairi
TTTTGTTTTGTTTTTTGAAAAATGGGAATGCTCAGAATTTAGGCTCTAATACAATTCCATTTTCTGGTCATGAATTCTATTATTAACACTCTTTGGTCACACAGGTCAGTGTGCTCCTTCTGTGTGGATTTACCTGACACTTGACAGAAATGGCCAGTTGTTTTAAGACAAGCATTTAAGATCCCAGATACTATTTTGATATCCAGGCACCATCTGTTTTGTTGTTGTTGTTTTGTTTTGTTTTTCACCACATTTTGCTATAACACTCATATCTTCAGTGATCACTTCATGAGGGCAAGTAACAAGCAGGGCTACATCATATAAACTAATAGTGTTTATGATTAAGTGTGTGAAATCAAAATCCATTCATATATCTAGGCTTTTATATATCCCTGGGTCCACTTTAGAGGAAGCATTATCAGCTTCTTGAGAAATTAGACTAATATAATTATAACATTTATAATGTGATAATTACAGATTATATTATATAAATAACCTACATAGGATATTTGGTCATTCCAATGATGATATCATTATTCTAACCATACTAGAGAATTTAAAATGCTAGTGAGAAAAGGAAAAAAAAAATATATAGGAGAGTTTATTAGACTGAAATGTATGAGACATTCACTGGTACAGATTAGAAATTTAAGTGACTGAACACCACTTAAGAAAATAATGAAGGTTAAACACAAGGCAAAAATTTCAATAATGTTCATTCACTAAGGCAAAACTATGTCCATTTTTTAAACTGCAAAATCATTTTCCCATTCTTTCTTCCTCAAGAAGAGGAACATGCACACACACACACACACACACACACACACACACACACACACACACACAGAGAGAGATAGAGAGATTCCCTTGGAAGATGTCTAAAGAGCAATCCACCCTTAAGACCAATGGGGCTTGTTAGAATCTGTTGTAGCTCAGAGATGAGCATGCAGGAAATGGGTAGTGCCTTTGGGGTTAACCCTACTAGGAAGTAAATGGAGCAGGATTGGGCAAATGAAGGCACTGAGTTCTAAAGCAATCCCAGGAAAGGCCTTAGCTAATCCTTTAGAAAAATTTGGTAATTGAGATGACCTTTCAGTGTTCTCTTCCTTGAAGCAATATTGGCAATAGTGCCATGCCCCAATATTTACCAGTCATTGGATGAGGATGTCCCAGAGAGGAAGACATAACTTTGAGAAAAAAAAGACTCACTCTTTTCAGCTGAGGGTGATGCCCTGGGCAGAACTCTTGCTGAGAGCAATAAGCCACCAATACGTTCAGGAGCTGGCGATTGGGTGCATTAAATGTGGCAGGGGCTCTGGGCCAGACACGGCAGCACCCAGAAGAAAAAAAGAAACCACTGCTGTAAAAGTGGTCCTGGAAGCTCAGCTGGAGTTCTCCCTTTAGGCCTTCTTCTCGTCGTTATGCTTTGTTTGGTTTTGGCTTTTTGCTACCACTGCCAGCTGAATTTTTTGTGCTTTGATTTTCAGTATTTTTACATTTTTGCAATGATTTTCAAAATGGAAAATCAGGCTAAAACAATGCTGGTCTGAGAAGTCCTGAAAAGTGGGCCACCGTGAGCTGTGTCTCACTCCTAAAAAGTCATTCCAGATCTGCCCAAACCCACCTGGGCTTCTCAGAGAGCCGAGATGAGTCTCTAAGAGAGAGGAGTAGGTATTAGCCTGATACAGTTTGATTGGACTGGTCAGGGTCAGATCCAGGCCTACCTGCTCTGAAAGTACCTTCATCCATAACAACCTCAGCTCCCCTATGGGCTTACCTGTCAGTCTCACTCATTTGACCTTTAAAAGGAGCTGCCTTTCTTATTGTTCATTGTTGTGTGTCTAACTGAAATCCCAATGCCTGATACCTGTAACCCCTTGAGGTAAAGCTAACTTGCTGTTCCCGCATGTCCAAGGCCAAAACACGCATATGAAACTGACATCTTCCCTGCCATGCTTTCTGCCTGATATGAGAAACAAGCTACATCTAAATAAAGCAGCAGGAAAAGACATACTAGATACTAACATTTCCCTGGTGACAGCTAACTATCACCTGGTAGCAAGATTGGAAGAAACCTTGGGGGGGACATGGAGTAGGGAGCCAGTGGAGAAGTCTGAGGGGCCGGCCCCAACCCCAACTACGTGGACAGCTGTCCCTCCCCCAAGAAGAATTTATTTCAGAGGACAGCACTGAAGCTGCAGCTCAGGAGAGGGACATGTCTGATCAGAGCACACGGGAGCAAATGAAGGGGGAGGAAGAGAGAGTGGAGTACATCCTGGTCCACCAAGCCTTGAGGACAATATTCCCACTCGGAGCAGCCAATCCACAGAGAAAACCATATGGCCCCACTATGAGACACGGCATCCCTCACTGCCCCTACTAGTGTTTATTCCTTTCATTGTACAGATGGGAACACTGGGACTCAGGCATCCAGGGATTCTGCCACTCCTTGGCAGAGAAGCCAGCTGTGTGCTTGCTGACTTAGCTGGAAGTCCCAGTGGCTTCCTGTGGGGTTTCCAGAGCACGCTTCCTTTTTGGTCTACGTTGACTCTTCTTGACTTTCCAAATCTTCTTTTCTCATCACCACCTGTCCTTCCACACCCCCTGGAAACCTTACCACTGTCTTTGTACCAATCACGTTATTTGTGGGACAGCCATTTAGAATAAGCCTTCTATTTCCTAATGGATAAGTAAGCAATTGACCCAGGTCTTTGTTATTGTTTACTAGAGAAAGAGAGAGAGAGAGAGACTTAAGAAATTGGCTTATGTACTTATAAAGTCTTCCAAGTCCACAACCTGTAGGGAAGGTAAGCAGGCTGGAGACTCAAGAAGTTGACATTTCAGTCTTAAGTCTAAAATCTGCAGGGCAGATCAGCAGGCTGAAAATCAGGCAGAATTTCTGTTACCCTCTTGAGGCAGACTGCATCCTTCTGCAAACAATTTTTGCTGCTAAGACTTCAGCTGAATGGATGTTGTTGGTAAGTGTCACCGAGTGAGTCCCAACTCAGAGCAACCCTGTGCACAACAAAAGGAAACCCTGCCCTGTTGATTGCATGAGCCTTCTCAAACAATAAGGGTACTCCTCTGAGTAAACCATTTTGAATATTAATTACACCTGAAAAACACCTTTACAGCTTCATGTGGACTAGTATTTGACCACTGCACTAACAAGACTCCATACCTGTGGCAGTTACATAATCTTCCTGTTGACAAGACACATGGAGCTACACAGCTAGAACCAGAGCCCTGGCGCTGGAGGAGCCCTGTGGAGACCCATGCCAGTGCTGAGATGCTTACAATGCCACTGGATCCACAAGACTTTCCACCCATTGGCCTGTGATCTTCCTGCATTCGGCATCATTACATGAGTGTTGCATGAGTCTAAGGAGGAATTTATAGACTAGTATCGGACATGGACTTGATCTGGACTGGGCTGGGATGTTTTCTCAATATACAATTGCTTTTTTATATAAAACTTTCTTATACATATATGAGTGTCTATGAATTTGTTTCTTTAGTCATCCCAGACTAACACAACACCTAAGTCAAGTTGACATTAAAAAATTAACCACCACAGTTCACACAAAATCTGTATTCATTTCCTGGGGTCGCCATCACAAATAACCACCAATTATGTGGCTTAAAACAATTGTAATTAATTCTTCGGTGCCAGAAGCTAGAAGTTCAACTTCAGCAGTGTATAGATAGTGCATATTTCTCTGAAGGCTTTAGAGGAAGAAAGCCTTCCTGGTTTCTAGCAGCTTCTGGTGGCTCCAGACATTCTTTGGTTTGTGATGGGTGGCTTCACTTCAATTCTTGCACGGGTCTTCGTGGTACCGTCTTCCCTGGGGGTTTTCACATGGAGGTCTCCCTCTTTCTCCTCTCTTCTGTTTCTCTTTGTAAGTACACTGATCACAGTTAGGTTTGAGCCCACCCCACTACAGTATGACCTAATGCTAACTTGAGTAGTCACATCTGCAAAGATCCTTTCTCCAAAAAGGTCTTTCATGGAGGTTAGGACTTTAGCACAATGCAGCCCACAGTAAGATATGATTGATTCTTTATCAGATGAAAGCCAGCATTTTTTTTGTTCTTTAAGCCCTAATTCTTACCAACCTTTGGTCTACATCGTAGTTCCTCTGGCCAGTCAGAGGAAAGGATTAAGCACACACACACAGCCAGTTTTTCTGGATTCTTTGAGATCTAGTAGGCAAGACCTGAGAAATGCTGTGTACCTAGAAACTCTAGTTGTTTTCCAAATAAGCGTTCCTGAAATGACAGTATTCACTTTTGATGTACTGTCTGGAAGCTTCTTTTTAAAAAATATCAACTGAATTATGTCTTAATTCAGCAAACAGAACTTTATCTTTACCAAATAGCAAGTTTCTTTCCTAAGGGGGAATGTCAACTGTGGGGTTTTCAGTCACCTATTGTTGTTTTCAGAGATATTCATGTATTACTGATTTCCAGAAAGTATTTGCACAATAGAGTATCACTAACACGTGAATATCTCTGGAAACAGGAATGCTGGTGGCGTAACGGTTACACGTTGGGCTGAAATCAGCGAGATCCAAAGTCCGAAACCACCATTTGAACCTCGGGAGACAGGGGCTTTCTACTCGTGTGAACTGTTACAGTCCCGGAAACACACAGGGGCAGTTCTATCCTGTGATAGGCATTGACTTGATGGCAGTGAGTGTGGCTTTTATGGTTTATTATAAAATGTAGGTCTAGCTGTTAAGGACTATGTTAAAACATAGGCATAACTGCTCATGAACTTACCATCGAAAATGCCTATATTTCAATCCAAAGGGGTTTGTGATGCTGTGAATGGCTATTGTATATTGCCTTTTAAAGCTACAATCTGACTCCCACAAAATGATTGGGTGTGGCTATGCAAATAAAGTTTTTGTAGCTCAACAAGAGTTTGGACAATTTTGCTAAAGCAAATAAAATGCACAAACCCTTGTGAATGTGGGAGCCAATGAAATGAGGGGCCTGGAATCCTTCTAGGTGATTGGTTGGTTTTGCCATCCCACCAGGCTTAAGGGAACCAAACCCAGAGGCTGGGGTGGGGAAAGACACCTCACTACCATCACAAAGAAGATCCGGGAGTGGAGTGCATCCTTTGGAAGTAAGAGCCATCCAGACGCAGGAGACAGAGCTACAACAGGACTGGTGGTGCAAGATGTCAAGAAGCGGTAGCAGAAGCAGGAGATCAGAGAGAGATGGCAAGATGTCCTTCCTGGCCCAAAGCGTGAGACAGCCACAGTGAGTGTGCCCACCCTTGGGGCAAGAAAACTTAGCACCTTCGGGCAGGAGGCTTCCTAGCAGAATGGGGTACCTCTACGTACTTATCAGAGGAACTAAAGCAAAAGCTTCAACGTGGGGGTGGTGGTGATAGGAACCTGTTATGGCTGAGAGAGGAAGGACATGGCCGAGAGAAGGATCTGCTTGCTTGTTCAGCCAAGAGTGACTGACAACTGTTCTGCGTGGAGGAAGGGAGAGATGTACGCTCTCCTCTATGAGAACCTTCCAGACTAGGCCTACATGCATTCTGATCTTGATCCTTAGTTGTATGTTGTAGCTCCTGATCCTGAATTGTACACCTGACTTCCTGAATAAGCCTCATAATCATGAGTATGCTCTATGAGTTCTGTGTGGCTAGTGCAACAAACTATCTAGCCAGGCAGAGATGGAGAGCCTACTGTTGCAGCCTATTGTCAGGCCATCTTCCTGAGGGCCTCTTTTTTTCTGCTGCCCTTCGACTCTACCGAAGTGACTAGTCTCTCCTGACAACATGTCCACAGTATGTAAGACAAGCCTTGCCATCCTTGCCTCTGAGGAGCACTGTGGCCGTACTCCTTTCAAGACAGCTTGGTTTGTCCCTTGTTTGGTTCGCACAACTGCCTCTTGATCCATGTACAATTCCACATACACGATGAAGTGTTCTGGAATTCCCATTCTTCTCAAGGTTATTGATAATTTGCTATGATTCACACCGTCAAATGCCTTGGTATAGTCATGACTAGATAATTGATAATTGACCAATTGACAAAATTGCTCTAAAAAGGTTGGAAGATGGATACATGTCTGACCATCACTTCTTAGGCATCAACCTTGGGCTGATCATGAAGCTATTCCCCATGAAGTTAGACAGATATGCCACCACCCCACTTTTTACAATGGCATTTTGGTAATGGTATGACAAAAAAAATTACTTCAAGATGAGGTATAATGTCTCATTAATGCTTTCTTAAGTGAGTTTTATAATTAAAATATATTTACTTTTTGAAGAGTTAATGTATATGCACAATGAAAAATTCTAATGGAAAAGATTACAGTAAGTATATATTAGTAAAGAAGATTAGAAAAAAAAAAAAAGAAGAAGAAGATTAGTACCAGAATCTGCAAATTGCTCAATAACTCACACTGGATGTCAAGTAAATGCTATATTTATGGTGAATCTTCACAATTACTCTACAAGGTAGGACAATTATCCCAATTTACTAAAGAGGCTGAGGTTAAGCAATTTTTTGGGGGGTGAATCCCAGCTCCATCCTTTACCTTATTATTTTTTTAAGCTTGAGCCTTACCTTCCCCACTGGGAAGTAGGGGTAAATGGTGTGAACATAGTATAGAAGCCACTTGGTGTCATATTTATCTAGTGCTGCCATAAGAGAGGTCCCGAGTGGACGGCTTTAACAAGCAAATTATTCTCATTTTAGGAGGTGGAAGTCTGAGCTCTAGGGGAGGCTTTCTCTCTTGGCTAGCTTTGGGGGAAGGTCCTTGTTATCACTATTCCTCTGGGTCTAGACATTTCTCAGTGCAAGGACCCTGGATCCAAAGGGCATTCCGCATTCCTGGCTTTTCTTTCTTGGGGCGGGGGTGGGGGTGTTAAGTCCCATCCAGTCAGTTCCAACCCATAGCAACCTATTCCCTGACAGCCATTCCCATGCTGGAGCCCATTGTGGCAGCCCTGCTGTCAGTCCATCTTTTTGAGGGCCTTTCTCTTTTGCTGCCCTCTACCACACATGATATCCTTCTCTCCCGATAACATGTCCACAGTATGTAAGACAAGCCTAGCCATCCTTGCCTCTGAGGAGCACTGTGGCCGTACTCCTTTCAAGACAATTTGGTTTGTCCCTTGTTCCATTCACACAACTGCCTCTTGATCCATGTACAAGTTCCACAGACACGATGGAGTGTTCTGAAATTCCCATTCTTCTTAAGGGTATCGATACTGTGTTATGATTCACATCAAATGCCTTAGTATAGTCAATAAAACACAAGCAAATATCTTTTTGGTGTTTGCTGCTTTGAACCAAGATCCATCTGACATCAGCAATGATATCCCTTGCTCCATATCTTCTTCTGAATCTGGCCTAAACTTCTGGTAGCTCCCGATCAATGTACTGGTGCAATCATTGTTGGATGATCTTCAACAAAATTTTACCTGGTGGTAGTAGGTCCTGTTCTGTCTGCTCACATCTCTCTCTTTCCCCTCTTATACGATAAAAGGTGAAACAGGCCACACCACAGGGAAACTCCCCTTGCATTAGAGCACATGATTTAAGGTGCTGCATCCCACGCTACAACGCCCCCCCCCACCTTACAGCAGATCATGGTTGATAACATCAAATCACATGATGGGGGATGATTATGTAAAACCACTGAGGATCATGGCCTGGCCAAACTGACACACATTTTAGGGGACACAACTCAATCCATGATACTTAGCATAGTGTTTAGGGCATATATGAATTTATTCTTTTATTATAATCAGGTTATGAATATGAATCCATACAACCCATACTGGAAAACAGTGAGTTAGAAGGAGACATGCTAGACTTTCTTATGTATCCTTTCTTACTACCCAATTAGGAGCTAAGGTATCTCTGCCCTTATACTACATCACTGTGGTTTTGTTTCTTTGGAAAGAAAGTGGTACCTAGAATCTCATTTTGAAACATAGGTGATCTCTCCTCAAGTCAATATACATTTTTTTTGTTTCATCTCCATAAATTCTGGTCAAATTACCAAAACACCAGAGATATCAGTTTACATTACACAAAAAACAAGAACTACTACCAGTTGCCGTTGAGTTAGTGCCATTTCATGATGCCCCGTGTGTACCAGAGTAGAATTATACTTCCTAGAAAGAGATCACCAGGCTGCTCTCCCCAGATATTTCTGGGTGAAGTCTAACTTCCAGTCCTCCAGTCAGCAGTAAGGACCCACCAGAGACCACCGCAATGAAGAACAGGGCCCTCAATTTCCATTTCTTCTCTCTGATTCTGGGATTGTATGAGCCTCACATCATCCCACGCCTCCACTCGGCCCATGGAAGGTTGGTTTGAAGGGTTTGCCTTCTCCTGCAGGGTGGTTCACAGCATTGCTTCTAGGAGCCCTGGGGCTGCAGGGCTCACCTCTCATCTGCTGACCTTTCAGGTCAGCAGGTAGATCCCACCTGCGGCTTCACAGGAGAAAGAGGTGACAAGAATCTGCTCTGTTGCTGTGAAAGGGCGGGATATGTGTGCTAAGGTCTGCACTGTCTCTAACTGCCTCCGCGAACGGAGCGGGGAGGCGATTTTTATTTATTTGAAAAGGGTCTAAGAGAGGAGTCTTAAAAGCTGTGTCACTAGATTGCGAGTATCGGTCGCTAAACACCACAGTTGTAACTAGATAGGGGTGTGGGCAGGTCATCATGCCGTCTGCTGCTGCTTTCTGCTCCAATGGTTCGGTGTCACTATGACCCTTGGTGACGTCATAGTAGACGGGATTCATTTATCTTGTTTTTCTCTGTGACTGACTCAAAAGAGTTAAGTTTCAGTGCGGTTGCTCTTTGGCATTACTTATTATTTTCTGAACTAAAATCACGAGCTAGTCATTTGTTTACATTTTTACTGTTAAGGAAACTAAGCCAAATCATGCTAAAATCATAAGATAAAATAAAGGTAACTCTATACACATTTAGCAATCTCTACCCCACTCTTCACCCATTTCACTTCCCCCAAGATGACAGCTTTGGAAACCATTGTGGGGCGGCTCCACGCTGCCCTATAGGGTCTCGATGAGTCAGACTTGACTGCATTGGGCTTGGGTTTGTGGTTTAGATGTTTTCTAAGTTAGACTAAGGGAGGTCAATTGGGCATCTAACAGATGCACCAATTTATAAAGAAGGCATCTGAACAGTGTGTGTGTGTGTGTGTGTGTGTGTGTGTGTGTGTGTGTGAAATATGATAAGATTCAGAAAACTGCTCACCAGAAGGGACCTCAGGGAGCGTTCTGTATATGTAGAGAATGTTTTGATAGACTGCTGGGGACGAGAGCTGAGACCGCCAAGGGCCATTATGGAGAAACGCCAGATGTTCACTGAGCTATCAAGAGCTGATTCCATTATCAATGCAATCCTACAGAATTTTTCTATTTCTTTGCAGAAATAGCAAAACCAATCCTTAGCAATATACAGAAAGGCAAGAGGCCCTGAAGACCTAAAACAATGTTGAACAAAGATCAGAATAAGAAGATATATCCCTGACTCTAACATATGCTATAAGCTGTTTTCTCAGGGACACAGAAAAATCACTGGGGCTTATTACAAAGAAGTTTTAAGAAAATTGAAAGCTGAGGATTTTTTTTTTAAATCACAAGGCACCTGCTCATTCTTGGAGGGTAGCCAGGGTGTACTATAAGAATTTCTTGGGAAACTTTACCCTATCCACCCTGATATTACCCCTTCAGACTTCATTTTGTACCCCAAATTCAAAGACCATTTCAAACCAACAAGATTTGCATCCCTCAAGGATATCCAAACTGCTGTTATAATGCAGTATAAATAAAAGAGCACAGAAATTTAGAAGGAGTTGAAGAGAGAGAAGTCTTGCTTTCAGAAGTAGAGACTTAGATGGAGGATATGTCCAGAAACAATAATTTCACATCTTGATGTTTTTATTTAATAAATATTTCTATGGTTTTGTGACAAAATGTATAAATGAATAAAATAAAACAGACAACGCTATAGTAGTCACAGTAGCCTGGTACTGGTATAATAATAGATATATTCACCAATTGCATACGCTTAGAAGTCCAAAAATGAAAGACATCTATGGCCAACTGAGCTTGACAAGGGTGCTACAACCGGTTAGTGGAAAAAGAAAACTCCCCCACCGCTAGCACTATTTGGGTTTCGATATGCAGACAAATGAAGCTGGATCCTTGCCTCGCAGTATACGCAAACACAAACACAAACAGATCAAGGACCTACATGTGAAAGTGAAAACCAGGAAATTCTTAGAATGAGCAGCAGCAAACCTGTTGGCCTTGCTCTCAACAATGGACTATCTAATCTAATAACAAAAGATAATGACAGCAAAGACAAGAAACATTAATGACACCTCATAAAAATGAAAAACTTTTATTAAAAGGATTTTCCAAGCTACCAACTGGAAGAATATCTTCAGAAACTACATATCCAACAAGAACCCAATAGCATATATCTATAAATTTAATTTAACAGCCAAAGGATAAGTAACCCAATCATAAAATGACCCAAGGACTTGAACAAACATTTCCAACCAAAGAAGCAGTCAAATGATTACCAACCAGATGAAAAGATGCTCAGAAAGATGCAAATCTAAGCCATATTGAGATCCCATTTCAAGTCTACTAGCTTGTACGGCTCAGGTTAAAGAAGAAAGAACATTTAACAATGGTTGATGAGGACACGGGGAAATGGGAACGCTCATCCACTGCTGGTCGGGGTGTCAAATGGCACAGCCCTTGTGGAAAATAATGTGGTTTTCTCAAAAACACCAAAAATAAAACGACTGTATGACCCAGCAACTCCACTCCTAGGTGTATAAGCAAGAGATTGGAAAGCAGAGACTCAACAAGAGGTTTGCACTCCAATTTTTATTGTAGCACTCTTTGCTGCAAGAGCCAAAAGGTAGAAAAACCTCAATGTCCTTCCATGCAGGAATGGATAAACCAAATGTGGTCCATTCGTACATACAATGGAATGCTACTCAGCTAGGAGGAGAAATCGAGTCTTGATACATGCTGCACTAAGGATGGGGCTTAGAAATGTTGTTCTAAGCCAATCACAAGAGGACAAATTTTATCTGACCTCATTCATAGCAAAAGGCCAGAAAAGGCAAAGGTTTAGAGACCAAAGTTGATTCGTGGTTACCAGCATGGTGAAGGAAAGGAGTGGGGGTGGGGAGTGGTTAACAGTGAAGGGAAAATTGCAGTGAACAAGGGTAGAGTGGCACAGTTGATTATTATAATTGCTGTCAATAAGTTGCACACCTGTAAAAGCTGAATTGGTAAAAAGAAAAGAATTGGCCTCTGCTGCTTTCCTACTGGGTATGAGAGATTGAAGCCTGAGTCAGATACTATTATCAGCCATCCCTCCCTCTCCACCTTTCTTCTCTGAGCAACAATGCCTCGTCTCAACAGAAATGTTGTTCAAATACTTGGAGATACAAATGTAAAGGGACACCCGTGTACTCCCTATCTATGCTGTTGCGTGCTGCTAATTAAAATATAAACAACCACACGTCAGCAATAATGTGCGTGGCGGTGAGTTGAGTTGCTGATATAGGGCTATTATGTTGAGGTTTCATCGGCCTTTGCCACATTGTGGGGTGTTTCTTAACCAGTCTTTAGTTTTGTTTGAATACTTGGCGTTAGCTGTCACTGCATTGGTTCCAATTTATTCCATAGCAAAACTCTATCTTTGTGCTGTGTGTGTGTGTGTGTGTGTGTGTGTGAGAGAGAGAACATACAGATCCAAGTAGAGCCAGCAGCAGACGCGTCTTCCCACTCCACTTGCACACTGGGGAGGGCAGAAGTCAGCATCCTCAACATGTGCTGTGCAACCTGATATTTCCCACCATTGACACTGTCTAGAGCCCACATTTGAAAATGAAAGTGAAATGATACAATTGATTACCATGTAAGCATGGGGAAGTAATTTGATCATAGCCAAATTAGGCAGATACGTGCGTTTATGTGGCTTGAGAAACTTAGCATTTGAACAGCTTATTAAATGGCAAAGCAGACAGCATGCAATATTCCCAAACAGTCTCCTATCCAGGCAGTAACCAGGCCCAATCCTGCTTAGCTTCTGAGACCAGACTAAATCAGGAAGGCTCAGGATAGGTTCACATGTGAAGGAAACAAAGACCCGTGATGGATAAATATGCAGGGAATTCAAAAAATATGTGGAAAGATTCCATTATCTTTCAATTCCATATTTCCATGAACTGTTTGAAGCCCCCAGGTATTTGTGCATTAGAAATGTTTTAAAAATGTATTGAAAGTAGATTTATAAGAGAAACTTCAACAGGTTTCCTTGTCTAATGATTATATCTGTTCTAAAATTCCTAAGTCAGGATAATGTGAAGCAAGTTACAAGAATTAAAACTTATTCTTTTAAAAGTGGCCATTCAGCTTCCTGTGTCCAGAGATTAATCGCTAAAGTCAGCAGGTGATGATTTCCACAGCATGTAAGAGAGAGTTAATGCAGATGAATTTCTCTTTTGTGAGGTGCTTTGGTTAACTGTCAAAGGAATATATCTGGTTAAGCCTGATCAGAGGCTAAAGTGTTCTGTGAACACTTGATGTGTGTGGATCATTTTTAACTGATGAGTTTTTTCTGCTAGCCTCAGTACAACCACAAACTTTGTTGTCTATGTAAACAAGGGAATCTCATGCACTTGTGGCAAGGAATTTCTCGTAGAACAAATTCCTTCTGTTTTCGTTAGAAAGTGATAAAAATTCACTAAAAGAGAGAATCCAAATTTTTGCCACTTCTGTGATTTTTGTAAAGGAATTGATAGTTGGTGCCCATGTTCCTACACTAGTAAGACAGATGGGGCTTTCTACTCCAGTAAAGAGTTGTTACAGTCTCAGAAACCCACTGGGCCATTCTACCCTGTCCTATAGGGTCGCTGTAAGTCAGCATCGATTTGATGGGAGTGAGTGAAAGAGTGAGTGAGAGAGTGAGAGAGAGGGAGAGAGTGAGAGTGAGTAGAGTGAGTGAGTGAGTGAGTAGAGTGAGTGAGTGAGAGAGTGAGTGTGAGAGAGAGAGAGAGGGAGTGAGTAACTAAGAGAGTGCTCTTCCCCTTGGCATCCCTGAGAGGGAGGCCTTTGCCTCAATGGGTAGTCCTATCCATATCATTGAAGGTTGAGGGATGAAGTTGTGGACCTTGGGATTTATAATAAGAAGGGATGCAAAAAGTACTATTTTATATTATTCCGATTCTGACATAAAAAACATTATATGGGGTTGGCGGAAGGGAATGAGTCCCAAATCAGGTTATTACTTAAGAGAGAATTGTCCAAAATCCATTATTTCCCTCTTTATGATGAACCCATCCTGGAGAATCCAGCATATGGAGCACGCCTTTTCTACCCACGACAATAAAGCTCCACACCAGCTATTGTATGGTAGAAATGACAGCCAACACACCCACTCTTTGTCCCAGGGGACAGGGTGGGGGCGGGGGTGTGTGTGAGAAAGCAGGCTAGAGCAGAGTACAACAAAAACAAAGAACAGAAATGCAAGTCTCAAGTCCATTGCTTCACCAGGAAGGAGAGCGGCGGAAGTAGGGGAGAACGGACTGACCTCAGTGTTCCACGTGGGACTCTGGAGGGACCACCTCACAGGCTGTCTGTCCCGGGCTCACCTGGAGAGACTCCACATCCTCAGTAGTGCCGAAGGTCAGGTTAGGAAGGGCTTTGTTAAGGGGTGTGTGTAGTAGCATCCTGTCATTGCTGAGTTTGGGATAGAGTGCCACTAGTGGCTCTGTAGAGAGGGTTACAGAGCAGGGACTCAGAAATATCTGGGGATCCTGAGGAACCAGGGTGTGGCTAAATCAGTCAAGGAGAGATTAAATAGCAAAGTAATCAATCACAAAGCCCTTCTCAGGAGCCTGTGTAATGACCTTAGGTGAAGATCGAAGGGCAGCTGAGTGGCATTTATTTAATTCCTAGCATCTCTGTAGACGAAGAAGATTGGAAGAATGTGAGGTAAATTCAGGTTCGTGTGGTGAATGGAGAGGAGCATGCAGATATGATCCAACCAGCAACCACAGGGACTTGGTGGTGCCTTACACAGTGCTCACTGCTATCAAGTTGATTCTCTGCATGGTACTGTCGCCACCCAAAGTAGCCACAAGCAGCAGTTGGGCGAGTACCCATCAGTTGGACAAGGTTCATCACCTCAAAGTTGATTGTGCTCAAGACCTGGGCTCTTCTTCACCACACAAAGCCCCAAACACCCATATCCATTGCCCTGGTGTCAATTCAACTCCTAGTGACCCTATCTAGGATTTCAAGGCTGTAAATCTTTCTGGGAGAAGTTCATCTCTTTCTCTAGTCTGCTCGTTTTGAACTGCTGACCTTGAGATTTGCGTCTCAGTACCTAACCCATAGAACCACCAGCGGTGTTTGTTTGTTTTTCACTCACTGTCCTTGAGTTGATTCTGAATCTTAGTGATGCTCTAGAGCAGAGTAGAAGTGCCCCTGTAGGTTTCCAAGACTTAAACTGTTTACCAGTGTAGAAAACCTCATCTTTCTCCTGTGGAGTGGCTTGTGGATTGAAACCTTTGATCTTATGGTTAGGAGCTCTTGACGTATCCCACGTCACCACCAGTACTCCTTATTTTTTCACTAGAGCTCTTAATTGAGCAAAGCAAACTGGACTCAAGGATAGGAAATCATTTTTGTTTTGTTTTTTTTAACCTCTTGAGTCTATCAGTAATAAAAATAAAACAAAAACAAAGCAAAATGAAAAAACAAAACCAAAAAACCACAAGCAAACCTGTTGGCATGAAATAGATTCTGACTTAGAGCGATTCCATGTTTTACAGAGGAGAGCTATGATACGTAGTTTGCCTGGCTGTAATCTTTAGAGAAGCCAATCTTTCCTTCCACAGCATCACTGGGAAAGTTGGAATCACCAATCTTTCCATTAGTACTTGCTCGCAAGCCATTAGCACCACCCAAATCTCTCCTACATAAGATGGTCTTATTTAATTATGAATCCATGATCTATTTTATCAGGAAAAGGTTAGAATATCAGAGGAGTTGACTAGCCTATCCCACAAGTATCAAAGACAGCTGTGAAAAGAACCTTGTATAATTGGCAACTACGTGCTTATGTGATTTTAGATTCTCTTCAACTTTCCCACATCAAAACAAATTCCAGAAACTGATGATGATATGAAGGTAATTATTTCTGGATAAAAGGTCCTAATTTCTTGAATAAAATCTACCAATGAGGATATTGTTTTTATACAGTTGCAATTTTGACATCTTCTTATTCAATCAAGATGAAACAAATAAAACATAGTTTCACTCTCCAGCTATAATTATCCCAAACAGTATTCTCCTAACTGTGAGATTTGTAATGCATAAGAACATATCTGGAGATCAAAAGTGGTGCAAGTTACCATGAGGATAAGACCTAGTTTTCTAAATGCAAACTGTTAGCACAGTCTTCCAAGATGTGGCATGTATGCTCCGATAACAGGCCCAGTTCCAAGTATAATGTAACAAAGTGTCTGCTTACCTCTCAGTTGAAACCATGTCTTAAAGATTGTGATAGAATACGATGTGCATTAAGACAGGAAACATAGGGCATTACATAATCACTCCTGTTGATATAAAATAAATGTAGTAACTATGTCTACATTGTAAAGCACATATTGAGTATAAATTCATTTCAAGTAGGCACGCTTATCAGGACTTGTTGGATATTAAAGATTACACTGGCTCCGGACAATGACATTGACTCAGGGTCACTTCACCTTCCTGTCAGTGCTTTTTCCACCTGGCAGAGCCCCCAGCCACGCCCTACTCCCACCATTGACCCTTTCGCTCCATGGATGGAACTCTTTGCCCCACATTATCAATGGAAAGTTTGATGGTTTGAGTCCAGCCAGCAGCAGCATGGAAGACAGGCCTGGTGACCTGTTTGTGTAAAGATTTCAGCCAAGAAAGCACTTTGGAGTTCACATTCCTACTCTGTAACCCATGGCTCGGCTATGCCCTGAAATGGACTTACATGCATTTACTTCGGGTTATGTTATTGGCGAACACAAGAATTTTGGATCAGGATCAATTACTGCCAGGGGTACTTAGAAAAAAAGAGAAAGAGACACACACAGAGAGAGAGAGAACAGAATAATAGGCATAGAATGTATATGAGGGAAGGAATAAAGATTTTTGCAATGAAATCCCGGAGAGAGGAAAAGAGATCGTGGAAAGTAACTACCAACCTGTTAATGAAAGCCAGCTGGAGAATAGAAGTAGAGAGGTGCTGTGGTAGTTTGATAATTTTATGTCAACTGAAAGATCTATAAAAGTGTGGGAGTGGTAGCCAACCTCTCAATCAGGTTACAGCCTGATACTGTGTCCTTGGGGGTGTGACCTTCTCATAAGGAGGACCCTGGACCTCCCTTTTACTCTCTCCCCCTTCTCCTTCCTGCCTGCTACCTCAGAGAGCCGCCGAAGTCCTGCCAGGTTCCCACTGACCTTGGACCTGCACTCACTGGCATGTGATCTTCCCGAAGCCGGTGTCATTGCGTGTGGCTCTGTGAGTCAGTACTGGACTTAGGGACTTGAGTTGGTTTGGGCCAAGATGCTTTCTTGATGTAGAATTACTTATTGACAAAAAAGCTCTTTCTGGAACATATGAGCATCACGGGATTTGTTTCTCTAATTAACCTGGCCTAACACAGGTGCTAAATAGCTAGAAGGCTGGGAAGCAGGAGCTAGCGTCAACGAGTCCACACCCGTGCATTTGGAAAGACATTTGCAGCTGCTATGGCTAGATACCCACTCCATGCCATCTTTTCCTTTAACGAAAATTTCCTCTTAGGAAACAGGCCATTTTGGGGCAAAAATATCACCCATTAGAAACAACTTCTTAGAATCCTTTTCAGCAAAAATTGCCACCTGACACCAAAGAGATATAGACAAATATCCCTTTTACAAGACAAAGTCTCAAAATGAAAATAATTTTGCTATTTCCCATTTGCTTATTCCCTTTCTTCCTGATTTGGGAGTCGCTTTGATGATTGCACATCCACAGGGACGAAAATCATACAACTGAGGAAAGAAGAAATTGGAAGGAAAGAAGGAAAGAGCCTGATTCCTGGATCACTGCTTTGAGCCACTGTAGACGTTGTCACTGGAAACTGATTGCCTGTCCAACAGATGGAGTATGGTGGTACCTTTGGAAAGGGATTCAGCCAGAGGATAAAAGATACTCCTTCCATAGGTATTATCGCTATTATAAAAAAATGAAATGGTGACTATAGACAGTAAAATGTTCAATGAACAAGGAACGATACGTGGAAATTAGCTGTGTATTTCTCATCCTTATTCATGTAAAATAAGTTAAATAATGATATTATTCAATTTTAGGGCTGTGTGTTATATTTTAGTCAATCTAAATATTAAGAACCTTCCTAAGCACACTTACAGATAAAGTCTTCCGTGACTTCTTCTTTTTTATGCATAAGGTTTTAAATTTTTTGATCCAAATAGTATTTCCTTAGGTGTTTTCAGGAAGCTACATCTGATTTAGAAAACCTCTGTGCTTTATAACCGTCTAGGAGTTTGAGGCCAGGGACACACACATCTCAATAACTCTAGTCTCTCAAGCACCAGCTACTTTTGCTCTCTTTTCAGCTTTGTGGACTTGGGTGTGACACTTGGAAACGAAATTGTGAGCTGGATAAAAAGCAAACACCTCCAACAATGCAATTCGCCCTGTGGGATCCGTAATAAATGCTTAATTGTCTGAACAAATCCTCAGGGCACACACCCAGGTGAATGGGAAAGACTTAATTTCAGACTCTCAAGAATCTGAGAACGGCAGGCAACACAGTTGCTCTGATCCGGCAGCATATTTCATTGAGTCCACCTATCTTAGGTAAGTTTTGCCTTTACTTATGATAGCATGTCATGTGTGACCATAGGACACACTCCCAATAGTCTTCCTAAAGGGAATTTGAGCATACATGTGTTAAACAGTACTAGTTTTTCATTCTTTATTGTGAATTAGGTGAGGATTTAGAGAGGGTAATCTGTTTTCCTTTCAACAATTTATATATATTTTGCTTCAACTCATCCATTTAAATCCATTTATTGTAACATCGCTTATCCCACTTCCTCCCTGTAGGCCCTGTTTCCATTCCTCCCCTTGCCTTCAGGTAAAAGCTGTCCTTCATTTCAGAGATGGTCAACTATTCCAACTTGGGGGTGAGTTCAGTTTCAGATCTGAAAGGTAACCAGAGGCCACATTGCGGCGTTACCACCAGTCTCTATTTGACTAAAAATGCCTGATATTTTATGATTTTGAATTATTTTCCACATTTACCTCCCACTCTAGCTGAAAACCAAACCAAACTCACTACCACTGAGTTGGTTTTGACCCGTAGCGACTGTATAGAACAGCCCTGTGGGTTTCCCAGGCTGTAAGTCTTTGAGTAGACAGTCTCCTTTTTCTCCCTCAGACAGGCTGTTGGTTTCGAACTGGTAAGCTTGTGGTTACCAGTCCACCATGTAACCACTACGCCACCAGGGCTCCCCACGCTAACATAATCACTTTCAGAGCACGTTCGGGGCACCATTTAGTCCATTTGATCTCAGGGTTGTGGACACTGATGTCTGCATAGTGTATTAATTAATTGGACTAATTATTGCTATTAGATTCCTCGGGTGGGGAATGCCTCAGTTCTTCCCACGAGAAAGAATTCACGCTGACGCCTGGTTTGTGATCCAAGTGGGTTTTGATAAAGGACGGAAGTTTCAGGTGCTATCGTCACTCAACACCAGCATCCTCCTGGCATTGCACCCCCACACAGCGGCTTGAGTGGGAGAAGGGAGAGAGAGAGAGAGTGTAAGGCCAGGCCCCAAGGACCCGGTAGGAGCAGCTGGAAAATAAGGCAGTAGTCTTGAAGTTCCAGCCGTTTTAGGGCCCTCCATTGGGAGGCGTGGTCAACGGTACTGGTTCACCCCCATTGGCTGAGTTAAGCCCACCTGGCCAAGATTGGGGTCCACCCAGGTGTACCGCCTACCTAGGTGTACTGCTCCCCTGGCTCAGGGCCTGAATTGACAAATGCCCTTGAGCCTTTATCGGCTTCCAACTTCCTGTAGCCCGCCCCCCAGGCATGGAGAGGAACACCCCCATCCGGCTACCTAACAATCCCATGGGTCTTTACATTTTCATCACTGTCCCTTTCTCCAGATGAAGAGAGATCAATCACAAGCTTTAAGACCGAGTCACGACTCACCACATAAGATGGCGAACATCGACTTCGCGAAGGATGTTTTGCCAGCTGACCATGGTGTCCCCGTTGGGGTCGTTTGATCAGTTAGTAGTTCCTGAGTCGAGCCCAACAACTCTTTTCTTCAGTGTTTGGCTGTCAAAGAAGTTTTTATTGCTTCCCTCTGTAGCTCGACCACATTCATAGACATATTTGCTGCAAAAGCAAATACACACATACAAGTAGTTCCTGTCAAAATTATATATTTCCGGGTATACTCCCACTCTCCCGCCCACACCTGTTCAGCTGCCTGTCTATCCATAGATCATCACTATTACAGGACTGTGTGTATTATTTGCCTCTATTGTCTTTAACTCTTGCAAATTTCTCAGTTTGCTAACAATTCTTTCTTTTCTTTTTTTATTAAAATATCATTTCATTGGGGGCTCTTACAGCTCTTATAACAATCCATACATCAGTTGTATCAAGCATATTTGTACATATGTTGCCATCATTATTTTCTAAACATTTACTTTCTATTTGAGCCCCTGATGCTAACGTTTCTTAGTAGTAAAACGAATGTCTTTTAAAATTTGGACAAGACATTTTTAATGACACATAGTCCTGTCATTTTAATAAAAATCAAATGTATTTAAAGTGGCACACAATGCACAAGTGGGTAAAAGTAAATTACTGGAAGAAAGACATCAATTTAATTTAAATGACTTGATTCAGAGTCATATTACTTTTTTATTTAGAAAGTTACTACATCAACTTAATTCCCACTATGTTTTAATTGTGGTAAACATGTATCTAACAACCTAGTGGTCAACATTCTCAGACATGATCCCGTTGCATTTTCTATGCTGATAATGCTATGCAGCCAGTATCCATTTCCAAATATCAGTACTATTTGTTACAACTGCTAAAATCTTTGTTGCACCACTTGGAAGCAAGACCACAAGTCTGATGTCAGCGCCGCATTGAGTCAAGTAAATTGTTTCCATTCATGTTCATCAATGTAGCCAGTGGGGTATCATCCTCAGTATATGATGCCAAAAGCGGAGAAGGAATGTGTCCCAAATGGCAGTGTTGTCCCAAGGAGCCCTACGAAGGTTGTTGATGCCAACAGTTGGCTCAATACTTCATGACGAACAGTTTGTCTTTGATCAGGAGGGACCTTCATGTGACATGGTCAGGGGACTGCTAATGATCCAGCTGGCAGCTTGTCACAGACACCAGCGATTGTTCATAAGCATTCCTCGCCAGTTTTCCTCCTATCATCTGGCGACCGGAGTTGTGCAGACTGCCAGCAGGCACCACACCATCCTGAGAGGATTCCGTTTCCAGTCAGCCTCCTTTTACTGTCGTCTCTGGATTACATCTCTGTCCCAGGTCTCCCTAGGATTTATATCTGTGCTAACAAGATGTTAATTTTCAGTTGTTTGTTACGTGGCTTTACTGGACCCTTGTTGCATTCCATGGATCCATGTCTGATCTCCCGACTCGATCAAAGTGTCTTACTCATAGAAGCCAGCCGTGCGTTTATTTCTTGCCCTTTACTGCGGTTTCCACCCCAAACTCTCTTGCAGACCAGTCATGGACCTAAATTATTGGGAAAAGAAGAGAAGCGAGTAGGAATAAATAAGGAGGCAAACTAATGACAAGACGCACAGAAGGGCAGGCTGGGAGGTGCCTCTCAGGTTTGAACACTTCCTAGAACCACCACTCAGAGCCTCAATCACCATCAATTATTTTACTTG
>NW_022103920.1:64053419-64071397 GCF_000313985.2 Echinops telfairi
GGGGGGGGAGGGGGCGGGGAAGATCTTATATACAAAACCAGTGATCCTCATAATCATACATTCTGCCTAGATAATATCCTCAGACAGTAATAACACATTTGCGGTCTTATATTATGATTCTGTACTAAATTTATGCGCAGCTAGGTCCTTTTGTGAATCTTCTTACTCAGTGTGCTGCGTTCTCCCTTGTCCTTTTCACAACAGCATCCATGGATTGTTCTTCTTTTAGAAAAAGGTTTAAAGAAATAGTTCACCTCCCTGGTGAGGCTGGGAATGGTCATGAAATTGGAAAAGAGGGGGGATTTCCCGCTGGACGACGAGATGTTTTGCTTTGCAAGCGGACTCTCTCCTACGCGGCTGCCTCTCCTGAGTTGGGCAGCGTGGTGCAGGCAGAGCAATGTGTGAACGGACAGCTCGGACACGAATGACCCAGAGGCAGGAAGACAACTTTAGACCGTGGTTGTTTCCCGTTTTCCATGAGAATCTGGTCACGTGGTACTCCATTCGGTTCCATCTCACTTTTTTTTTTTGAGCTGCAGACAAGACGTTGCCCATAATTATGCGCTTCTGGCTGTTGAAACTACTGTTTATGCCTGAGCAGCCACTTAGAATATCACAGTAATTACAAGTCTGTCTTTCTGCGCTTTTCAAAAATAGGAGTGCAACTTCCATGGTTGGAGAAGGTTAGAAAAGCTTACGGCTAAAAGAAAAATCGGCTGAAAATTCACCGATCCTTCGTGATAGGCCTGCGTTTTGAGATGAGGCTTCCTTGCCGTACTGATGTCTTGGACTTATCAGTTCTTTTGTGTTTTAACCCTCCTTCCCCCTGGATTCCCATTTACACTCCTGAGCATTGTCCTGAAATGCCACATCAGTGCCTTGAAATCAGTGCTGGAGAAGTGGGCTTATTCTTTTCAGCCCGATCGTGACCTTTTGTGGCCTGATAAGTGGCCCTGAGCTCTAACCACTCACCCAGGCCAGTGGCTTGGGCCTCAGCGCTCCAGCTCGACTGAGTCCCCTGCATGGACCCCCCTCTCAGATCTCCACTGCGTGTTAACGCCCCCTCTTACCGTCGTGGCCTCGGTCAACTCGTTATGAGCTCTTTCGTGGGCCACTGAGATTAGGTCATTCGTGTGCTTCTGGGCAAAACCAGTTCAGTGCTCAGCTGGCAGAGAGAGCTCTTTGACTCACAAATCTAATTAGCATCCTGAAACAGTTTTCAGGGGCCTATTGAGTCACATTCTAATGATTGCACATGGCCTATGTGATCTAGCCCTGACCTCGCATACCAGCTCCTTTGTCTGCACATACACTCTATGCTCATAGAGCTCCCTGAAAGAGCAGATAGACTTTGATTCTCTCTCCTGCAGTCTGAGGCAAAAGCAATCTGTAGGACTCCATTATATAACATTCTTGAAATAACACAATTGTAGACATTGAATTATAGGCATGAAGAACAGATTAGCTGTTGACAGGGGTTAAGAAGGGGTTGGAGGCAGGAGGCAAGTGGGTGTAGCTATAAAATGACAACTTGAGAGATCTTTGTGGTGATAGAAACGTTCTGTAACAAAGTGCCTAGCCTGGTTCTGCTAGAATTTGCTGTAGTTTAGCTAAATGTTACACAAGGGAAACTGGGTAAAGTGCACTTGTAATATTTCTTACAACGGTGTGGGAAGCTAGTTATCTCAAAATGAAACTTCTAATATCAAAAATAACCGACACAAATATTATATGACCATATGTTGACTTGACCAAAATATTTCCAGGATTCTTTATGATTAAATGCTAGCATTTTATTTATTATCAATACAACTTTCACTTTTCTGAGCTCAGTTTCATGCTCGTATGTAGCGGGAGACAATATTTTATAACAAAGTTCCTAACTGGTTTGCTTAGGTACTCAAATGTCCCACAAATATGTTCAAATATGCTGAACTGGTTCCTGGAACTGTTGGGTGGTCATCCCTGGCTGTGAGCAGCCTCTACTATTCACCCCAATGTATGGAGCAACGACGATCACTCTCTATGTAGAACATGACCTGTCAGAGATTCTACTTTATCACTTGTGAAGATGAACTGAAATGACACATGTCAAAACTAGCCCAAGATGTGGACTAAAGAAAGTATGGGAAGAGGGGCCAGGGGAGAGGATAAGGGGGAACTGATAGCAACGATGACTATAAACCCCACTCGAGGGGAACGAACATCAGGATTTTAAGGTGACTGGATATATGGTAAAACAACAGCAATAAAAATGATATAAGATCTATTAATGGGTTTGGGGGGTGGTAGGGTGGGGGAGGGAGAGAATAAAGAAGAGCTGATATCAAGGAGTTCAAGAAGAAAGAAAATGTATTGAAAATGATGACGGCAGCAATTGTACAACTATGCTTGATCTAAAGGAACGATAGATTTGTAATCTTTGTAAGAGCTTTTAAACTCCCCCCAAAAAACTTTCATTAATGTTTTACAGAAAGAACTATGGCACTGTAGGATCAGCATGGGGCTGCTAATTGTAACTCAAACCCGCCCGTCGCTCCGTGGGAGAAAGATGAGCCTGTCTGGCTCTTCCATAAACAGGTACAATCTCAGAATCTCTAAGGAGCAATTCTACTCCATCTTGTAGGGTTGCTGTGAGTCAGGACTGACCTGAAGGAAGTGGGTTTGGGTGATTTTATATATGGGTATCTTTTTCTCTGAGGAAAATAATATTTCTCTGAGGAAAACGATATTTCATTGGCCATTTTCTAAGTACCAGGCCTTTAGATACTGCGCTGTATCTATTTGCACCTCACAAAGACTTTTATGAGCTAGATAGTATTAGCTAGAAAAAAAATTAAGAGGAAAAAAAATCCATGGCAAGTTCTCTTCTCGACTGCGGCTGATTGGGATGCCACAGCTTTGGCACCCATCAAACAGAAAAGTTGCACAACTTTAATTTTTCTGTAAGAATTGTGAAAGCTGAACCAATTGAGCTGTCTGTGCCTATTGTTTCGTTTGTTGATCATTGGTCTGCTTCAATTAGAGCATGAAGAAGGTTAGTGGTTAATGATACGGATTTGCCTTCCATAGCATCTCAGCCCTCTTTAAAACACAATGCTGTTCAGGCATGTTAGTATGAGCTTATTTTGATGTAAAGATTTTTGAAATTTGCACATCATTTTTTCATTGTACCATGAAAAATTTAAGCTATAATAAGATAAAATTTAAGTATAAAAGTATACTTGCCCAGCACAGTATAGTGAGTGGGATTCCGGGTAGGTCAGAGACTGAGCTAGGTTTCAAGGGCTGCTTTAACAAAGCACCATGGCGTGAGGGGTCTTAAACAGCAGACATGTAGTGTCTCACAGTTCTGAAGGACAGTAGCTTGAATTCAGGTGGTCTGCTCTCTGTTATGGGGCCCGAGTGGCATTGCAAAGGAGATCCCGGAGTGCTAACTGCAAGGTTGAGGGGGTTCAGACCATCAACTGATGCACAGAAGGTGTGGCCAACTGCTCCCATGAAGTTTTAGTCATCGGGTTGCTCTGAGTCCAAACAGACTCGATGGCAGTGGGTTTGGGGTTTGAGTTTTCTATTAGCTCTAGGCCAGAGGTTCTCAACCTCTGGGTCGCGACCCCTTTTTGGGGGTGTGTGTGTGTGTGTTGAATGACCCTTTCACAGGGGTTGCCTGATTCATAACAGTAGTGAAATTACAGTTATGAAGTAGCAACGCAAATAATTTTATGGTTGGGGGTTGACCACAACATGAGGAACTGTATGAAAGGGTCACAGCATTAGGAAGGTTGAGAACCACTGTTCTAGGGGAAGGTCCTTCCCTGTCTTTTCCAGCTTCTAGTAACTACTTCACTTGTTGACTCATCTTCACATAGCCATCTTCCCTCTGTGTGCCTCTTAGAACCTTTTCTCTTTTATAAGGGCAATGGCAGTTCTCAGAAGGGATTAGAACTCCCCCAACTTCATATGACCTCATGTTAACTAAAAACATCTTCAAAGACCCTATTTCCAAACAAGGTCATGTTCATGCTTACCAGATCCTGAACTTCAGCACATCCTGTGGTGGGACACAATTCAATCTCTAACAGAGACAGACGTGGACTTCATCTCTGTTGTTCAATAACGACAATGCAACTATTTAGAAAAGCAATACTTTAGAGACTAATAGTAAATAGTTCTTCTTAGGCATAAGATAATTCCCATAGTCTGGAACTGAGAAAGAAACTTCAACAAGTTCCACTCTCAGCCTCTACATGTAAGGGAAATG
Organism: Echinops telfairi; assembly: GCF_000313985.2. NCBI lineage: Eukaryota > Metazoa > Chordata > Mammalia > Afrosoricida > Tenrecidae > Echinops > Echinops telfairi. The sequence goes on from NW_022103920.1 coordinate 64,057,681, forward strand.
AGTGCTCAGCCCCACGGCAGGCAGACACCCACAAGTCGAGGGGAAATAACAGAATTAGGAAAGAGGAAGTCGAGCGCTACTTCACTATATTTTCTACATACCGTAGAACAGAGCCAGAAAAATCTGACCACTTCATGAATATTTATTCAAAGTTGGTATCATTTGTTTAAAATCTTTTCAATAATCTTAAGTGCCTGATATAGACTGAAGGGCACTTTTCTTTATTTTTTTTTAATTAATCATTTTATTGAGGAGCTCTTACAAATCTTATAACAATCCATCATTCGGTTGTATTAAGCATACTTGTACATATGTTGCCATCAACAATGCCAAAATATTTTCTTTCTACTTGGGCCCTTGGTATTAGCTCCTGTTTTCTCCCCTCCCTCACCATCCTCCCACTTACACAAACCCTTGATTAATTAATTATATATTATTATTGTTATTCCGTGTCTTACACTGTCTTTTGTCTCCCTTCACCCACATTTCTGTTATTCATCCCCCTCAGGGTGGGGGGAAATATATCCAACCTTGTGATCAGTTCCCCCCTTCTCCCCCAACATTCCCCTACCCTCATGATATCGATACTCCCGCTACTGTTCCTGAGGGATTGTTTTTTCTGAGGGGTTTATCTGTCCTGAATTCCATGTGTCCAGAGCTCTTATCTGTGCCAATGTGTGTACTCCGGTCTAGCCAGATTTGTAAGGTAGAACTGGGTCATGGTAGTTTGGCGGAGGAAGCATTCAGGAATAAGAGGATTGATGTGTGTTTCGTTGGTGCTATACTGCACTGTGGTTGAATCATCCCTTCCTTGTAACCCTTTTGTGTGAGGTTGTCCAATTGTCTGCAGATGCATTTTTGGGTCTTCATTCCAACCCCCCTCTTTCATTTCCATATAATTGTTTGTTTGGGGTCTTTTGATGCCTGGTCCTGTCAACACCTCATGATTACGCAAGTTGATGTGCTTCTTCCATGTGGGCTTTGTTGCTTCCCTGCTAGATGGATGCTTGTTTATCTTCGAGCCTTTAAGACCCCAGACTCTATATCTTTTGATAACCGGGCACCATCAGCTTTCTGACCACATGTGCTTATGCGCACATTTGTCTTCAGTGATCATGTCGGGAAGGTGACTATCAAAGAGTGCCAGGTTATTAGAACAAAGTGTTCTTGTGTTTAGGAAGGCTTTTAGTAGAGGCCCAAATTCCATCTGCTTTCTTAATATTTAGCATTTAAATATATGTACATTGGCCTCTATCTTTTTCATTATAAATTAATATATTTACATATATACAGGCTTATAGCTATACCTCTATAAATAGCTTTTGTCTCCTATTTCTTTCCTCTATTTCCTTTCACCTTCCCCCTGTCCCATGATCATGCTCACCCTCCATTTGGCTCTCAGTAATTCTCCTCGGATACATTGCACTTGATCAAACCCCACCAGGCATTAAATGCCCTTCTCACCATCAATTTTAGATATCTTTCTGTCCTTTATCCCTAAGTTTGTTGGCTCCTTGCCCCCTTCTCTCCCATGTCCCCACCCCCACTCCCACCCCGCCCGCTGGTCCTGTTGTTACTCCTCAGAATTGTTTGTCCTGCTTATCTTATATAGATTGACATAAAATGAAAGGAAAAAATAAAACAAGATAGATAGTGAGGTCTGTCTGCTGACCCTTATGAGTGCTTTCCAATCGGGTCTGATGAGGTGCCAAGCCCTGCCCCCTGAGTCAGAAGTCTGTTTTCAGGATTCCTCGGGGACTTTCTTACTTTGCTCCCCTCCTGCCCTGCTGCACTCCCTTCACGCTTCTCCCCACTGTGGGTGGGGCAGAACGGGCACCCTGACTGAACAGTGTCCCCAGGGCTGTCCCTGCGTAGTGCTATGGGTCAGTAAAAGAACATAGTGTCTCCTGGTGGGGCCGGCCCTACAGTCCTCTCTGCATTGGCTGCTATGAGCAGCGATGTGTCCCTGGGGTCATGATGAGGTGCACTCTCTCGGTCTCCTTCTTTCCCTCTTAGTTTGCACCGTATGGTCCGGACAGACCCACACTCTCCACAGGCTATGTCTTCAGTGCTATCCTCCGTATGACATTCCTCTGGGGAGGGGGTCAACATAGCTCGGCTTGGGCCTGGTCCCATCGTCCTCTCGGTTAGTTCGCTGCTCCATGCCGGTATGCTGCCCTCAAGCCTTGGCGCTCTGAGCGCATGGCAGTTTTCTATAAATGAAAGAGGATATTTCAACTAAGTTGATGAATAATATTCTAAAGGGGGGAATGGAGCCTTATCAGTCTTGTTTCCTTGTAACTCTGATTTACTTTCTTGCTGTTGAGAATGTACACAGCAAAACATGCGCCAAGTCAACCATTTCCTCACGAACAATGTAGTGACACTGATCGCATTTGTAGAGCTGGGTAACCATTCTGCATCTCCTCTTCTGAGTGTTCCTCTCTCATGAACACAAACTCACAGTTCCCTAAAACTTTCTACCTAAACTTTCAAGTTGTTGTTGTCAATGTGTGCCCATCCAGAAAGATACTTCCTAAAAGTGCATAATGTTCAAGGCAAACCTTTTTTTCCTAATTAAGCTGAACTATTATTTGGTTTTAATATGACTTCCAGAAATATTTTTTGTTTAAGTGTAAAGATTATCTCAGGGCAATAGTTTCAGGGATTCATCTCCCTTCTATGGCTCCAGAAAGTCTATAGTCCACGATGATTTCATATTCTGTTCTACATGTCTCCCCTTGAAATCAAGATTCTTCTGCAGATCTTTGAGCAATATGTTTAGTAATGGTACTGGGAGATTATCCAGTTCATCTGGCTTCATAGCAAAAGAGGCAGCTTTTCAGGGAAGTAATTAGCTGAACATTTCACATCCTCCCATTCCTGATTGTCCATTTTCCTCTGTTGTCCCAAGTGAATAGAGATCAATAGTGCCTTGGATGGCCACTTGAGAGAGTTTATACAATGAACTAGGAGGTAGAACAGAAACATTAAAGCAAGTGATGAGGACAATTGACGGCTATCTCATGAAACCAAGACCCTAACCCTCCACAGCTAGGAGCCAAATCTCATGAGTTACTTTGTTATATATGAGCAGTCTGGAAAAACTATTCTTGGTTGTTGTTGAAATACATTCATCACATAACTTTGCTAATTCAACTTTTTACAAGTGTGCAATTAATTGACAGCAATTACAATATTCAACCATGGAGCCCTGTCCTTCATCAGGGTGATTTTTCCATCACTGTCAATTCCCCTTTCCTTCTCCCACGCATCTCTCGTAACCTCAGATAAGCGTTGTTCTCTATTAGTTTGGCGGTTCTTGCCTTTTTATGTAAGAGAGGTCCTACAATATTTGTCCTTTTGTGATTGGCTTATTTCACTCAGCATAATTTCTTCCAGCTCCATCTGTAGTGTAGCTTGTATCAAAACTATTTCTTCTATTGGCTGTGAAGGGTTCCGTTATACACACGTACCACAGTGCATGTCCTTTCATTTATTGGCTATTTTCTTTGCTTGCTTTTCACTTTAGCGATGCCAGTGGGTGAAATGGTATCCGATTGGTTTTAGAGTTGCATCAGCTAATGATGCTGAGTACCTTTCATTTGTTTGCTGTCTTCACGGTCTTAAAGTGATCATTGCTAAATAAAATATAACCAGCAACTTAATGATGAGGACTTTGTTGATTGTCATACAATGTGAACAATTGCCACAAAATGCACGGTTGCTTTGGGTGTAGAGTGACGGACTGATCAGCCCTCCGGTTTCCCGGTGGACGGAAAACAGATTGTGCTGGCAGCTGTTTCCCTCCTCTCAGCTGCTGGATTTCCACTAGACAAACTTCTTTGCTTTGCACTGAATTCAAAGAAATCCAATTTTTTTATGCGTGTGGTAAATTTACATAGAACAGCACATTGGCTGCTTCAACAATTTTTACATGCACAACTTGCCCATTGCCATCAAATTGATTCCAACTCATAGCAACTCTATAGGACAGAGGAGATCTGCCCTATAGGATTTCTTAGGTTGGACTAAGTATGAGACCAGCTCTATAGGGTTTTCTCTACCATGGGATGGCTGAGAGCTTAACCACTGTGCCACCAGGGTTCCTTATATACAACATGTTGTTGTTGTTATTAGATACCATCAATTCCATTCCAACGCACAGCGACCCTCGGGACAACAGAATGAAGCACTGCCCAATCCTGTGCCTTCTTCACAATTGCCCATTGTTGCAGCTAATGTTCAATCCATCTTATCAAAAGTCTTCCTCTTTTTCAGGATCCTCTACTTTATTGGTCTCTCCTGATCACATGTTCAAAGTACGTGAGACAAAGTCTTGCTGCCCTTGCCTCTAAGGAGCATTCTGGCTGTACTTCTTCCAAGTCAGATTGCTTGTTCTTTTGGCAGTCCAGGGCACTTTCACGACTCTTTGTCAAATGTACTGACTCTTCTTCAGCCTTCATTCCCCACTATCCAACGTGTACATGCAGATGACATGGTTGAAAATACAAAGACTTGGGTCAGGCACACCGTAGTCTTAAAAGTCTCATCCTTGTTCTTCAACATTTAGAAGAGATTTTGCCCAGAAGATTTACCCAGTGCAATGTGTCATTTAATTTGTTGAATGCTGCGTCCATGAGCATTGATTGCGGATCCAAGCAAAATTAAATCCTGGGCAACTTCAATGTTTTCTCTGTTTATCATGAGGCTACCTATCGGTTCAGTTCGGAGGATTCTGGTCTTTTTTACATTGAGTTGAAATCCATATCCTTGATCTTCAGCAAGTACTTCAAGTCCTTTAGCAAGCAATGCTGTGTCATCTGTATATGGCAGGTTGTTAATAAGCCTTCCTCCAATCCTAATGTGTAATTCTTCCTCATATAGTTCAGCTTCTGTGATTACTTGATCAGCCTACAGATTGAATAAGCATGGTTTCCTGATCTTAAATCATGCACCATTGCCTTGTTCTGTTCAAACAGTTACATCCGGGGTCGACACAAACACCATGAGGTGTTCTGGAATTCCCATTCTTCTCAATGCTATGGACAGTTTGTGTCTCATAAGACACAACAGGTCATTCTTGCCCTGCCCAACTGTAACAGTGGAGGCCATTTCTAGGCAGCCACTTTCATCCTTTTGCTGCCCGACAGGGCCGGCTCCCATCCCAGCCCCCTGGCTTTAGTGTTTCCTTGGCAGGAGACAAAGCAGTGATTTCAGGGGCTCTGAAACCTCAAGGGACACACGTTCAAGGTCTCCAAACATAGTTTCCTCTGAACACCTCTCATTAGTTTAAGGCGGAAATGCCTTGTTCTGCTTCTCTGTTTTGGAGAACCCACCAATAACTTTCTTCCAAAGAGGTTCTTCATCTTCTCTCTTACAGCCTGCTGGTGGGTGGTGGATAAAAACACTTCACAGTCTCTTCACATGCCCTCCGGAACGGTGTGCTTTCACTTAGTGACTTGTCTTAGAAAGTTGAGGTCTCCGCTGAAGCGATAAGATTAAAGAAATCATTTTTAATACCTTGTTATGATATATATTCTCAACTCTACAATGTTCTCTTTTGTAACACTGCTTAGTCATTTAAGTAGGGAGGAGAGAGCAGCAGCTTTATGCTAAGTGTCTGATTAGCAAGGAGGTATCCCTCCATTTGAGGATATCAGAGGGTAAGGAGGAAAACTCTGCTCTTAAATAGAAAAAAATATACATTTCTTAATCTCTCTACTTTTTTCATCCACATTGCTCCTACTTGACGTTAGACCTCATTGCTGCTTCTCTGCTTGAGAGGACAGCTCTATAGCATCTCTCATCATGAGTCTGAATGTCTGGGTGCCTATCACTCTCTCTGCTCTCACTAAATTGTTGCTAGTACACCACTGTATTCATTTCCTACACCTTCCACAACAAATTACCAACAATTTGGTGACTTGAAATAATAGAAACTGCTCTCCCACAGTCCTGGAGGCCAGAAGCCTGAAATCAAGGGGTCAACAGGCCTGGCTTCTCTTTGAGGCGCCGAAACAAACAAACAAAGCCCCCCAATCCCTTACTTCTCTCCTAGCTTCTGGTGGCTTGGCAATCCTCGGTGTTCCTTGGGTTGTAGACACACATGACTCCAATCTCTGCCTCCGTGTCCAGAGGACTTTATCCCTATGTGTCCCTTTGTAGCTCGGACCCCCTCACTACTTTTCCTGTAAGTACACCAGTCATGGGCTTTAGCGCCTACCCTAATCCAGAATGATCTCATCTTGAGCCCCCGAGCTTTCGCATGTTCTTGGGGTTGGCACTTGGGGTTGGCACCTTTGACCAGTGGTACTGACTGGTAGCTTGTGCATGCTTATTGGGGGCGGGTGGGGTGGGGGCAGACAGGGGGTATCATTTCAATCTACAACCATCACAAAGGGACTCTCCTCTCCTCCCCAGCACCCACAATCTGACCCTCAAACAAAAAAAAATCACAGAATAAAGTCCTTCTGGATACAGAAAGCTTCAGACACACATGGACACACTGGGTGATTTGTTTTATTTCTTAAAAATGAGACGAGTAGATGAAAAAGGATTGGAGAAGGAGAGATGGGGTGGGGGTGGGGGGGCATAGGAACTAAAGAGAAAGAATGGAGAAAGTTCAACCCTGGAAGATGAAGCGTCAGGAAGCTCTGGAGAGGCTGACTCAGGTAGAGCTATCTACCACCAGCAGGCAACTTTCCCTTCGGGAAGCAGCTTGCATGGGTACCACCCCATCATACCCAGGAAATTCTGCCCAGCCTCCCACCCCACTCAACACTCAAATGACTGTGTGGTGACTTAGGAGTGAGAGTAGGGCTCTGGGACATCGGTAGTGTTTTGGTGGTAAACAGAAAATGTCCCTTTTCTCCAAGGTGAGCCTAGGTAACTTCTGCAAAGTTACAACTACATCTTGTACTTGTACTTTGGTACAAAGACATCTACCCATGCTTGTCCAGACCCCGTCCTCATTCCGCACTGCCCACAGTCGTTACCCCGAAACTCTAATCCAACCTGTATTTCACTCTGGTTTCGTGCGTAGGTAGCTTCACAATGCCTTCAGAATGAAGTTCTCCGGTTTTCTACCCACTCCGGAAGCCTTGCCATTAGATCCCCCGAGAAGTCCCGTCTGTCACCTGGCCTCTACATCTGCTGCACCTGCAGCTTGGGGTTTGAAGTCTCTCCTTCTTCTCGTCCATCCTGCACCCTGGTCTCCTACTCCTGGGCAGCATTGTGCTCAGGTGTTGGGAAGGTGCGCAATATCTGTAACCATCGGAGCGCGCTCAGACTGAAAGTGAACCTAGAATTGGGTGAGCAGCTCAGCATCAAGGTGTACAGTGTCAACCAGCTGGTATCAGTTCTGGGAGGCCCTCGTGACACCTCAGACCGGTTTGGGTGTGGCTGTCATGTGATTCTACTATCTCATGTGCTTGTTTCGCCCAGTGCTAAGGTGGCTGTGCTAAAATAACCTGTCCCCTCCACTAGCTGTGGCTCCTGGTAGGCAGATACCAGAGTTATTTATTATGTGTTCTTAGGGTCTGCGAGTCAATATTCTCTATGGCTGGGTGCCTGCGAGGCTTCCCCATTGCTTCCTGTTCTCTCCCATGAGGCCCCGGCCAACATTTCCCGTCAGGGGTGGCACTGGTGGGAACTGGAGACTATCATGGTGCCTCCACCTCTTAGGTCACAGCCTAAAGTAAACTCAGGGTATCAGTGTCTGAAGTCACCGTTTTGGGGTGATATCTTACCCTAAAAAATTTAAAATTCCCTTTTTAATTTTGGATTGATGTGTACTAATTGTTTATTGTAGAAAAATATAGAAAATTAGGAGACTTCTCATATCGCAGATACAAAAAAGGTAGTTCTATATTTGGGTTTAGGTTATCTGGTCTAGGAGCAAGCACTGATAAAAATGAGATGATACATTTGTAATTTTGCATTTGGCTTTGCAGTATTTTAACATAAACATGCTCCTACAATACTATAGACTAATTTTAACATTTACGGTCTGATTTTTAAGTATGGAAATCATTGTATTTCAAGACTGGTCACTACATTTTTTACACTTCCTAGTTCCTTGTAAAAGGGAAAAGAGTGATGCGAATAAACAGAGCAGCATGATAGTGACCTCTCCATTTCCTGCTCAACCCAAAGGGCAGCTAGCAGAAATCTCCCTCACATCTCTGATCTTCCCCTTTGTTAAACCTGTCTTGTAGGGTGCATTTGAGGACCGTAGGAGATAAGCTGTCACGAATGCCTACATATTCCTGCATGTGGTCTGGCTTAGAATCATGTACATGTCTCCCCTTCTCCATGACCTATGCAATTCAGAGAGACAGCCCTGATCTGCAGATTACAGAGGGCAGGTCGGCCCAGGGGAGTCACAGATCAGGAAGTGAATACATAACTTTGAAGATCTCTGAGTTTCTCCTCTGGCCAGTTATTTGCATTTAAAAAAACATCTCTGAGTTAGTTTATCAGGAATTCAAACATTCAGAATTAAGAGTTTTACAAGAACGTTCCTAACAAACATCTATTGTATGATGCCTGAAATGACAAATTATTTTGTTTACACAAAACTTTTCTCTGGGGGTGGCAGAGACTGGAGAACAGGCAGGGGTGGATTGTAATATAATCCCAGAACAAGTCCCTCTCTTCTCTTCTCTCCTCTCTCCCTTCAGGGACTGCGATCATTGGGCCACTAGTGCTAGGAGGTAGGAGTCCTGAAGGCATCCTGGTTACCTACTGGGCTGCTCATGTCACGGCAGCCATTTGAAACCAGCAGCTGCACTGAGAAAGAGAGATGAGAAGCAGGGGTTTCCACTCCCTTAAAGCGTTACAGTCAAAAAAAAAGAATTACAGTCTCAGAAACTCACAGGGACCATTCGACCCTGTCCCACAGAGTCACTTTGAGCCAGGATCAACTGGATAGCAATGGGTGTTTTTTTGTGTTTGTTTCTCAAGTGCTAGGGAATTCTGGAGTGATGTTTTCAGCGGTAGCTGTGGGGGAGACAAGGCCAGGGGAATTCCAAGTTGAAAAGTAAAAATAAGGGCTCTTGACCAAGTCATTCTGGCCTATCCCAGCATCTCATGCCAGTTTTCCTTTGAGGCGTAGGTGAGATTGGCACAGTAAATTAACAGCTATCAGCACACCCTAAACTAGGGGTGTGTCTGCCTAGTTTTGGGCTGGACCTGGAATCCAGAAAGCACCATGGAAAGGCAGTGATTGTTCTAGCTGACCTCCTGGCCAGGCCGGGGCAACTTTGAAAGACATAGTCCTAAGAGCCTCTGGGTAACTGCCACTCTTTCAGCAGGGTTCGAGGCAGTCAGTAGTTCCCTGAGGAATCTAGGTGGTCAGCAAGAACCAACTGTGCTCCGCAGCCACCTCAGGCTTCAGAAGCCTGAGCGAGTAGCTGCAGCTGTCAGATTCTCTGCTCCACCATGTCCAGAACGAAGGTTCTCTTGGCTCTCTTTTATCCACGCGCATGGAGCTCATGCAAGGAGCAAGTTACTAAAGCACGTGTCCTAAGAAACACAGACCAGTTGCCCTGAGTCAGCTCCAACTCCCACGATCCTGTTTGTGTCTAAAGGAGAACATTAAATGCTTACGATGTTATGACTGTTCCCCCCACCCATCTTCCCCCACCCCCCTGCCCCCGGAAGCAGATCACCAGGCTTTTTCCTGAAGCACCTTTGGGTGGATTCAAACCTCAGGCTTTTGGGTTAGTATTCCAGTGTTTAACCATTACTCCTAATTAAGAAGAGCTAGAGGGGAACTGGCACTCTCCCTGCCACGGAGTCAACGCTGACTCATAGAGAACCCCTGTGGTTTCTGAGACGGTAACTGTTTACAGGAGGTGAAAGCCCCGTCATTCTCCCTCAGAGCTGCTAATGGTTTTGAACTGATGACCATGTGGATACAGCCCGACATGGAACCACTGCACCACCAGGGTTCACTGGGGAACTGGAGGGTGTAAGGTAAAGTCGTGTAAAGCAACTTCAGGAACAAGACTCACTCTCCTGGGGCCCGGCAGCTCCTGCAACCAGCTCTCTGCTTCCGGAATCCTTGCTTTGCAACCTAAATCCTTTCTGCTAACCCTAACCTTGCACATAGCTTTGGCGCATTTGGGTTGGTGGTTCACACCCACCAGCTTCTCCGCAGAAGAAAGAGGAGGCTAACCACGCCTATAAAGAGTCACAGCCTCAGAAACCCATACTTGGAGCCAACTCAATGTTGTGGGTTTTGTTGTTTATTTTTGCTTTTATATTCCTGTGAACTAGATCCAAACTCATCACTTTCCTTTGAACTCTATCATGCACTGGCTTGTTTTTTGTTTCTTAATTCACAATTTCCTTAGAGAAAAAGTTTGATTGAACCAGTTTATTTTTTGACTCTAGACCAGCCTGGGAATTTGGCCACCTTGAGTCTGATAGTTATTCTTGGCTCACGAGTCTGATAGTTATTCTTGGCTCATGAGGGAGGCTAAGCAAGGCAAGGAAATATCATCTACGCATGGCTCCTTGGGCAGCAAGGCTGTAAGAAGAGCAATTCCTTGACGGAGCAGTGGGCGTGGGCGAGTGCTTCCTAGTGGCTATGCTGTTCATGTCAAAGACACCTCAACATGTCCTTTCTTTTCAAAAACCACAGATTTTGTCCAAGATGACATTCCATAGGTGGATCTATTCCAAGGAATATTTTTTGGCCATTGTTTTTTCCAAAGTAATGCTTTTAAGATAAGTTATTTTACTACCAAGCGTGAAGCAAAATTTCAGTTCTCATGGCATCCAAACTTTCTGAGGACATTGAGGTGGGTGGAGGCCCCTGAAACGACTGCCCCAAGATAATCTTTAACCCTGAAACCATCACCCCAAACACTTGACGGGTTCTTTCAATCCAGCAACTATCTAACTTAGGAACTAGTGAAGAATGTCTACCACGAGCACTGTGCTCTTTTAAAGGAGATGGAAGGGCTAACAGCTGCTCAGAGGGTTAGAGAGATAGCTTGGAGGAGTGAGGGTTTATTTCTGGGGGAGGAACAAGTCAGAAACTGAGTGAGCGGGGCTGTGCATTCTGAAGACTGAGCTCCATGTCACTGTACTAGATAGACAGCTATTACTGGTTTGATGTGTTTGGGTAGATATTTTCATCAACATTATATATACATATATACATATACAAAGTTTTCCTCCTGCAATCACCTGAGGACAGTTTCTGTAAACAAAAGGTGTGTTAGTGAGTTTTCAGGTGAGGTCAGGGTAGTGTTACCTTGCAGGAGAGCAGTGGTGCAGAATAGCTCTAGTCAGGCCAGCTGAAAGCCCTGTTTTAGGGTCCCAGCCAGAGGTGACGATGTCGCTGAGAATACATGGGGAAAACCCACTCCAGCTCAACTGGTGGCATGCCCGATGGCAGGACCTGGATTGCATTATTGGAGGTGGGCAGCCCCCCCGCCCCCCCCCCCCCCCCCCGCGCCCCACCAGTCCTCCTTTTCGGAGTGTGCCTTCCTCATGGCCATCAACTCCTCTCCAGGGTCCCTACCTAATCTTCAAGTTGCCGTTGCCGATGTGACCCCATAGAGATGGTTCTTAGAAGAACATAACGCTCAAGGCAGACTTTCTTTTTAAATAGCTAAGCTAAACGGTTATTTGGTTTTAATTTCACTTCAGGGGGTATTGGTGGCTTAAGTTTAAAGATTATCTCAGGTCAATAGTTTCAGGGTTAATCCATCTTCAATGGCGCTAGGAAGTCCAGAATCAATAGGCATTTGGCATTATATTCTGTATTTCCTCCTTTTTATCAGGTTACTTCTGTGGAATCTTTGATCAAAATGTTCAGTCATAAGAGGCAGCATTATTCGGTTCTTCTGTTTACATGCTGATAGAGGTAGCTCGTCCTGAAGGCAATTAGCTGCATGGTCTATAGCCTCTTTGTATAGTGTAGTGGTTACGCATTGAGCTGCTAATCTCAAGTTCAGCAGTTGAAGCCACCGGCTGTTCCACAGGAGAAGACAAGGCTTTCTGTTCCTATAAAGAATTCATCTCTCTGAAACCCACAGGGGCATTTCTGTCCTGTCCAGTGCGTCACTGTGAGTTGGAATCAACTCAATGGCAGTGAGTTTTGATTCCTGACTCACCATTTCCCCTTGTTGTTCCAAGTGAATAGAAGAAATCATTGTGCCTTGCATGGCTGCTTTGGAACTTTTAAGACCTGAGGCACTACATAACCAACTGAGATAAGGACAGAAGCACTAAGTTAGTAAGTCAATTAATTGGAATGGCTCATGAAACCATGCCCCTTATTCCCAAACCAGGGAGCCGAATCCCATGAGGCGTTTGCTTGTACATATGCAGCCCCAACGGCTGCTAATTTTGTCTGGTTGTTATTATAAACAGATGCGTATCGCACAACGCTTGTCAATTCAATATTTTATAGATTTATGATTTAGTAACAGCAATTACAATAATCAGCTGTGCAGCGCTACCCTTAATCAATATGATGTTCCATCACTGCTAACTTCCGTACCTTTCTCGCACCCATCCCGGTAGCCACTAAAAAACATTGGTTCCTATATATTTTTACTTTTCTTGTCTTTTATAGACATGAGTTCATATAATTTGTCCTCTTCTGATTGGTTTATTTCACCTTAGTATAGTATTTCAAGCTCCATACATACCTATGTCAAGACATATTTCTCCTACTACTTGATTAATATTGCATGTACCACATACAACATCAGTACAATATTTTGTTTATCCATTCATGTGTTGATGGGCATTTATATTGTTTTTACCTTTGGGCTCCGGTGAAGAGTGCTGTGGTAAATATTGGTTAACAAGTCTCTGGTATATGTCTTTTAGGCATATACCACTCACTGCATTGAGTCCATTCTGACTCATAGCAACTCTGGGGGTAGAGGTGGGGGACTTGGTAGTACTGCCCGGTGGGTTTCCAAGTCTGTGACTTTTTACAGAAGTAGAAAGCCTCATCTTTCTCCAGGGGAGCTGCTGGTAGTTTTGAACTGCCAACCTCACTGTTAGCAGCCCAGCATATAATCCACTATACCACCAGGACTCTCCTAGGCATATACCTGAGTAGAATTTCTGAACATATGGTAGTTCTGGATTTAATTTTTAAAAGAAATTTACCATTGTTTCCCACAACAGTTGTACGATTTTGCATTCCCACTAGCAATGGGAATTTCTCAACATCCTTATCATTTGTTATTTTCTGGTTGTTTTTGTTTATTATTGGTATGTTAGGCCAGGTGGGCTTAGAGAAACAAGTCCAGAGACACTTGTATATGTGTAAGAAAGAGATTTATATCAAGAAGTAATTATATATCAAGAAACATCACAGCCCAGTCTAACTCAAGTCCTTAAGTCCAGCACTAGTCCATAAATCCATCTTCAGACTCACACAGTCACATGCAAATGATGCAGAAAGCAGCAAGATAACAGGCCGATGGGTGCAAAGTCCTGTGAATCCAATGGCTAAGGAAGCATCAGAGGGCTCTGGCAGCAACCAGGGTCTGCCAGCAGGAAGGTGAAGGCAAAGACAGAAGGGGAGGTCCCCAGGACCTTCCCTTTTTTTTTTTTATAAATCATTTTATTAGGGCTCATACAAGTCCCATCACATTCTATACATACATCAATTGTGTAAAGCGCATTCGTACATTCATTGCCCTCATCATTCTCAAAACATTTCCTCTCCACTTAA
>NW_022103920.1:64073307-64082392 GCF_000313985.2 Echinops telfairi
TGACAGGTTGAATACCACCCCTACACTTTTTTATAGCTTCAAATTGATTTGAAATTATGTAACTACCACATTTGGCTTGTTTTTGTTTTGTTTTTAATCTTCTTCCTCCTACTGGTAGTGAAAGAGTATCTCATTGTGGTTTTGATTTGCATCCTTTTGATGACTAATGACAATGAACATCCTGTCATTGGCTTGGCCATTTGAAATGTCATCTTGGGGGAGATGTTTATTGCTTTGCCTGTTTTATGATGGGGTCATTTGTTGTTTTGTTGTTAAATTGTTGAGGTTTTATAGATATTTGGTTAAGTTCCTGTTAAATATATGATTTCTGGAGATGCCCTCCCAGTTGGTAGTTTGTCCTTTCACACTTTTATGTCTTTTGATGAACAAAGGTTTTAGTTTTTATGAGGTCTCATTTATCTATTTTGTCTTTTACCGTGTGTGTTTTTGTTAATGCATTAGGTCATCTTATCTTTAATGACCTTACCCAGTAAGTTGACTAGAGCCAGGTCTCATGGAAGTGAGACAGAGAAATGAAGTAAGGTTCATGGGCTAATGACTCGGAAGCATGATAGTCCCAAGTGCCAAGGATAGAAAACAAAACAGACTAAAACCAAGACCATGAATGAAGAGTGTGTGCAAGATTGTCTCTTTTCTATCCAATGATGTATTTTTCTAGGATGGATATCATATCTTAGGTAAGAATAGAGAAGTCAGCCTACCATTTTCAATTCCTAAAAATGACTTTTTGCAAGGAATTATGTTTTTAATGAATGAACAAGCCACCTTGATACACTGGAATTCTAGATTTAGGCCAATGGCCCTTCACATTTGCTTAGTAAACTAATCAGTGATTTAGAAACAAAACTAGAGACTGTAATGTTGATAGGGTTTACTGGGCATTAGCTTTGCTCCTTGCCTAGAAATAATCTGCATTTTGGTGTGTGTTAAATAGTCTGTTTTTATGAATGGACTTGTAATACCTATTTGTTGTAGAGATTAAGGATGGAACCTTGAAAGTATTATATTAAGTTTTTGGATCTGATGCTGATGCTAACTTAAAATTGTTTCTATGGAATCTGTTGCTGTTGGTACATTCTTTCTTTCCGAGTCTACGTAGGGGCCATCTCGTTGATTCTAACTCATGGCAACCTCACACACGCCTGCATTGAATTATGCTCTGTGGTTTTCAATGGCTGCTTTTTGGTAACTCGGCTGCCAGACCTTCCTTCAGAGGCATCTTGGGTGGACTCAGACAAATCACCAGCCTTTTGGTTGGCAACCGAGCTCATTAACCATTTACTCTATCCAGAGACTCACTTGCAACTCTAACTTTGCTGCTGTTGCTAGGTGTTGTGAAGGCATTTATTACAGTGACTCGATGCACAGCAGAATGAAGCACTGCCTGGTTCAGTGCCATTCTCACAAGTCTTCCTATGTTTGGGCCCATTGTTACAGCCACTGTCATCGACCTATCTCGTTGAGGGCCTTCTTGCTCACTTTGCCAAGACCTTAGAATTGTCGTCTCTCTCAAGAAGCACCTTTCACTCACTCAGTTTCCTCTATTCGAATAACCCTGTGCAAAATCTGTCAAGTTAAAGGAACATGTTGCATAACCCAGGCAAACACTCTTATGAAAACTCTGAGGACGAGCCACGTAATGGGCTGGGACTCCTCAATGCCCACTTCAGGAATACGTTCTTTCTTTGGGAAGCAGCTGGAAATAACACTCTGATGAGTGTCTATCATTTTTACCCAATTTTCAAGTTCTGTGCCCCATCTCTTAGGGACAGCGGACTATCCAGAAGAGGCAGGAGAAGTTGCCATGCTCACAAAATTCCTCTTAGTTGAATCCTTTTTTTCTTAGTGTTTCTATTTTTTTTAATGGAGTCCCTGGGTGGTGCGCATGCTTACTACACTCAGCTGCTACCTCAAAGGCTAAGGGCTCAAGTTCATCTAGCAGCACCTTAGGAACAAGACTTGACCATCAATTTCTGACAAATCAGCCACAGGAAAATATGGGTGACACACACACAGGGTCACCATCGTCTGACTCAAGTCCACAGCAACTGCATGGTGATTTAGAAATAGGGGGAGATTGACTGCATAGTGCCCCATATAAGGTGATAAAGGAGCCCTGGTGGAGCAGTGATTAAGCACTCACCTACTAACTGCAAGGTCAGCAACAACCCCCAACCACTCTGTGAAAGGACAATGTGACATTTTGTGTCCATGGATTGTACAGCCTCAAAAACCCTATGAGTCGGTTTTCCTCTGTTGGTATTAGTTCAACTCAACTCAACTGGCAATGGACTATCAAGCAAGCGATGTGTCTATCATCGTGCTGCAGAAGGTTATAAAAAGGGTTGCAATTCTTATCCCAAGCCTCAACCTCCCATATAAATGATCACTCATTAATGGCTACTGTGATAGCTATGGTATAGTTGTCAATTTGATGGAGCCAAGATTCTCAATGATTAAAACATAGTAATCCTCTATGATGAGCTCTAATGTAATGTAATTATATTACATTATGTAATTACATCATGTAATTTAATTTCTGTGATGAGATATGTTATAAGCAGTGAATCAGCTCAAAGGAAATTTCCTCAGGGGTGTGGCCTACTTGCAATAGAGGTGGATGCTTGTTTGACTTTTTCTGGGTCTGGATCCTGCATCTGGCCTATCATATGACTTCTGGTTCTTTGAGCTTGAACCAGAGGCCTGCCTTATTGCCTCCTGTTCCTGAGAATCAGCAGCAGTCTGCCATCTTACCTGCCAACCTTGGAATCATTCACCTCTGCAGCCAGAAGCCTTCTATCAGATCTGCTGAGGTGGGGTTCATCAGCCTTTTTAACTACTTGAGTCAGGAGAAAACTTCAGCCTGACACGGGGACTTGGAACTTGCTTATTTCCATCATAGTGTGAGTAATTTTCTTGGTATAAACTTCTTTGTATGTATACATATATAAGCTTCCTTGATTTTGTTTCCATAGAACCTAGCCTAAGACATCCACAGAAGTGTGAGTATGCTTGAACAACAAGTTTGGGGCTTAGGATTTGTGGCAGTTCCATGATCTCCTGTCAACTTGAGCAAAGGGGTGGAGTCTAGCCTATCATTCAGATCATAGTCAATAATGCTTCTGTGTGGGAATGGCCATCTCCTGAGAATTCTGGGAACTCCTGTCTTCCTCCCTGGAGGCAGGACACACACTTTCTCTGCTTCACATTCCTGTTGACAAGCCACATGGAGCCACACTGATGGCAGCCAGAGCCCTGGAGTTGGAGGAGCCATGTGGAAACCCCTGCCAGTGCTGATATGCTTCCACTGCCACTGAATCTATAAGACTTTCCACCCACTGACCTGTGATCTTCCTGCATTTGGCATTATTGCATAGCTGCATGAGACTAAAAAGGAACTTATGGACTAGTATCAGATTCAAGGGCTAATATTGGACTCATGGACTTGGTCTGGACTGGGTTGGGATGTTTTCTTAATATATAATTACTCTTTGATATAAAGCTCTCTCTTATACATGTATGAGTCTCCCTGGATTTATTTCCCTAGTCTACCCAAACTAACACAGGATTCCCCAAATCCATCACTTACTCTTCAGTATACCACCAAGCCAATACACTTTTCACCATCACATTTATTGAAAGAAAAATTCACAGCTTCTTCACCAACATATACTACTTTCCTGAAACTTTGGATTCCAATGCTGTTATTGTCCCATATTTTCTTTCCCCCTTTAAGCACTGCTTAAAGTAGAACCCTGGTACTTGACCGCAGTATCAGTACTCCACGTAATAGGATTTTGACAAGAAATCTTGAGAAAATTTTTCATCAGAGCTTGAACAAAAAAATCGGAATCCAACCGGACACATGTGATTTTTGTAAACAAAAGCAGTTCATGTTCAGTCATTCGGCATTAGTTGGCGTTGATAGTACGCATTGCTCAAAACTTTTGCAGCTGTGCTCCAAGAGTTTTGCTATAGTTTTCTTAGTTTTTTTGTGTGGCTTTTTGTACTGTTTTTAGATAAAAAACATGGGTAGTAAGAAAGTTTTTTTTAAAAAAGAATCATCTTGATAAGGAAGTGGTTAACCGTGTTATCGATATTGTTGATAATAATTTAGTAAACCCTTTTAGAGAACAGGTAAGGAAAAACCAACAGCAGACCACATTAGACTTTCTTTCTTTTTTAGAGAAAGCCAGCCAGGTCCTAGCAAAAAAAGGCAAAGAAGGGGGGGGAAAAAACTCCTGAAAAGCAGCTACCAGTTGATTTTATGGAAGGGGACTCCCCTTCTAAACAATGACTCTCTCTCACCATCCCTCCTCTCCACCTCCGTGTCCACAGATCCAGATCCTCATCAATTTCAAGGTATGGGCCATACTGTAGTTGTTAAACACTTTTTTAATGTTGTGTTTCTTATTTAAATTACATTACTTAACTCTGAACTTATTTACTTTGAAATTTCTGTGTAGTGTTTTGTATAAAAGGGCAAGGGTAGGATAAAAACTTGTTGGTCGAGAATCGATTAATCTGTTTTCTGTTATTTTTTATGGGAAAAAAATGATTTGGAACTTGACTGCATTGCATCTCGACACTCCTTCTAGAATGGTTTAGCAGCGTGGTCCGGAGTTCTACTGTATTCTTAATCTTGACCTTTCTTTGAATTTCATCTGCCCACTCTTCATGCAAGGCCTCCTTGTTCTGAAAATAGATAAACTTAAAACCAACTCGACTACTCATCTCCATATCTTGTTGTTGTAAGATGCCTTGGCGTTGGCGCTGACCCATAACGACCCTATATACAACAGAACAGAACCGTCCAAGGTCCGGCGCCATCCTCACGGTTGTTCCTATGCTGAGCCCATTGATGCAGCCACTGGGTCCGTCCAGCGCATCAAGGCCCTTCCTCTTTTTTGCAGCCCCTTCACTTGACCAAACATGGGATCCTTCTCCAGGGACTGGTCTCTCCTGACAATATGCCCCAAGTCTATAAGCTGAAGTCTTTTCATCCTTTCCTCCAAGGAGCACTCTGGCCTTCCTCCTTCTAATACAGATCGGGTTGTTCTTTTGAGTGGTCAACTTAGCAGCACGGTTCTAATGCATCAATTCTTCTATGGCCGTCCTTATCCAAGGTCCCACTTTCACACGGGCATGATGCAAGAGAGAATGCCATGCCTTGGGTTAGGTGCCCCTTGGTCCTCAAAGTAACATTTTGAATGCTCCAAAGAGGTCTTGTGCAGCAGATTTACCTGAGGCAATGTCTTTTGACCTCAACTGCTGCTTCCATGAGCAGTGATTATGGACCCTAGTAAGACAAAATCTTTGACAAATTCTAACTTTTCTCCATTTCTCATGATGTTACCTGGTTCAGTTGTGAGGATTTTGGTCTTCCTTACATTGAATTGTAATCCATACTGAAGATTACAATTCTTGAAGTTCATTAGGAAGTGCTTCGATTCCTGTCACTTTCAGCATTTAAAGTTGTGTCATCTGCCTATCACAGGTTGTTAATAAGCCTTCCTCCAATTATGATGCTGAACTCTTCTTCATATCCTCTAGCTTCTCTGATTACGTGCTCAGCATATAGACTGAACAAACATGGTGAAAGGATGCAACCCCGATCCACACCTTTCCTGATTTTGAACTATGCACTATTCCCTTGTTCTGTTCACACAACTGCCTCTTGATCAACTTACAAGCTCCTCCTGAGCACAATGAAGCACTCTGGAATTCCCATTCTTCCCAAGAGTATCATAGAATATTATATCCCACACAGTCTTTGTATAATCAATGAAACACAAGTAAACATCTTTCTGGTAATCTTTGCCTTGAGCAAGTTCCATCTGACATCAGCATTGTTATTCCTTGTTTCATGTTCTCTTCTGACTCCTGAACTTCTGGAAGTTTACTACCTTACTACATCCATACCTTACTACTCCCAATTCCTACTCTCACCAAAAATGCTATAACTGACTTTCCTATTTTGATGGTGTCCATGGATATCTTGGTGGAATTTCCTCTTCCTACTCCTCTGGAGCTCCCAAATCCTCCCCTGTGGAAAGGTCTCCAATATCTATTGTCCTCTTCATTTCCTTGGGCTTGAAGAATGCAGTTGTTTTTTAACCATAATTTTCACCTCTTCTCTTTCTTTCTCTGCCTCCATTCTTCAGCAAGATGATTGGTTAATAAAATTGGTCATACATTCATATCAATCCCCTCTTCTTGCATTAAAGATAAATGTATAGAAAAAAAGTTCCATTGTCTTATAGGTCTCAAGGGAGACCCATTATAAAAAACGAAACCCATATATTCCTGTGTATAGAAAGCTCTGCATTTCAAAGTTAACAAAGGACGTTGAAGTTCAGGAAAGTGAAGAGGAGAGAAAAGACACACTGAGAGTGGGTGGGTGGGGCACACAAAGAAATGAAAATAGGGAGGGGGAGTTGGGAAAATAGGAGGATAAAGGGAAAACACTAGGGATTTATCCAGGAACCTAGCAGACATATTTAACAGGCATTCCAGAAGTCAGGAAACTAAAGGAGTGGTGTTAAGATGAGGAGGTACAAATCCCGCCCTGGATGTGACACTGGTCTTGAGACCATTGCCCGCAGCTCTTAAGTGTTAGGCAGGAGTCAACATTGTTCTAGAGATTGTCTATAGAATCAAGTAGAGGCCATTCAGAAGTGCTGAGCCCAATCCCAGACAGCTCACTATCAGCCAGTCAAGGATAATGAAGAGAAAACACAGACTAAAACCTGCTAAGTCAAGAGAACAATTATCAAGCAGATACAAACAGTCCAGCAACAACTTGTTGGAATTTGGAATCGACCACTCTTCCAGTTTCAAGAGCACTGACCAGCACTGTCAATGAACAGGGCCCTCCCATGCCACTGTGGCATTGCAGGATGAGAGGTCTTGTAGGTGACTCAGATGTGAGTAGGGGCAGCAGCTGGGGTAGCGGGCAGCAGCACCACTAAGGTTCAATGGGCACAATGTCTCAAATTAAGCCCACTAGTATAGATAGGAGAAAATTGGGGTTGTACTCCCTAAAGCAGCAGTTCTCAACCTGTGGGTTGTGACCCCGGTTCATAATGGTAGCAAAATTACAGTTATGAAGTAGCAACAAAAATAATTTTATGGTTGGGGGGGGGTCACCTCAACATGAGGAACCGTATTAAAGGGTCGCGGCATTAGCAAGGTTGAGAACCACTGCCATAAAGTTTTATAATCTCAGATACCCCAGGGAACGGTTTGATTGAATGACCTTGGGTTTTGGTTTAGCATTAAAAAGTAACAAATGCACTGCCAATGAGTTGATCCTGACTCATAGTGACTCTCTAAACCAGAGCAGACTTGCCCTTTTGGGTTTCCAAGGTTAGAAACCTTTATGGGAGCAGAAAACGTCATCTTTCTCCTGAGGGCAGCTGGTGGGTTTGAATTGCTGACTTTGCTGGTAGCAACCCAACACATAATCCACTACATCACCAGGGCTCCTTTAATTTTAGCATCCCCACTGCTGTGGGGTCAATTCTGACTCACAGTGACCCTGCAGAGAAGAGTCTTCTGAGGCTGTACATCTTGACAAAGTAGCCAGCCTGTCTTTCTCAGGTCCATCTATATTAGTGGGTCTCATCTGAGGTGTTGGCAATTAGCAGTTCAATGCTTACCTGACATTGCCCCCAGCACTCCTGCAGCACAGAGAGTAGCAAGTGCACCAGTTTTAGTAACTCCAACAGTTGTGCTACCACCATCCAGAGGAAATGTTAGATACTTCATCACCCCAGTTTGCACTTGCTCATTTGCAGTCAGTCCTCACACCCATTCCATCTGCTTCGTCTCCATCACTACTCCAGAAATTTCAAGTTAATGGAGTCAAGTCTCCAGTTCATTTCAGCTTGCTTTGGGGTATATTTTGAAGAACTGGGACACATCTAGGGGAAAGTGGTTAAAAAACAAAGCAGCAGCAACCTACAGATGCCAACTACAAGATGCCAAGAGGTGACTTCTAAGTGCTGGCACAGAGACAGCTCAGCATGTGACAGATGGCAGAGGTGACCAGGCAAGTGGACCAGGAAAGCACTCCTCAATGATTTCCAGAAATTACACTGGGGAGGTAAATCTGGCAGAAAGATGGATTTTCTAGGGCTTAAGGGATAAAGATCTATATAATTGAATTATAGGCAATTTAAAAAGTAGCCTTCTTTTTGGCAACAAATCATAGACTTGTTGATTCTGGGGCCATATTCATTACACATCATTTTCTCAGTCCATAACTATTGCCTTTAATCCACAGGCCATGAAAGCAGTCAAATTAAAAGCAATCAGCTAAAATCACATCATATGAAAGGAAAGTGTTCTCTTTCCCAAGGACAATATTTGCATTTTTTTAAAGGCCACATTAACTAACTCAGAGACATTACTGGTTACAAAGAAATGGCTAACAAGCAGAATTTCACATGAAAGTGGCAAGTAGATGGAGAAGATATTTTATTCATTGGGGTGGAACTTTTGAACGTATTTTACAAAAGCAGCCCTGTTGGCTAAATGGTTAGGGCTGAGATGCCAATCACAGGCTGATGGTTTCACTCGAGAGGCCAATCCATGGGAGAAAGATATGGTAGTCTACTTCCATAAAGACTGTGACCTTGTACTCAAACAAGCACTCAGCTAAGTGAGGGGTCAACTAAGTCCACATGGAAGAAGCGCACCAGCTTGTGTGATCCAAAGATGACAATAAAAAAATCCAAATAGGACAAAGGGTAAAGCATCCGAGCTTAAATTGTGAACATCCAATTCATAGAAGGGTGTGGAGGACAGTGGGTGTCCAAAAACCCATCTGCAGAGTCAGATTAAGCTGCTGGCAGATTAAGCCCAGGCAAGAGTCTTGAAATGCTTTACTATTTGATAAAGATCATTATAAACTCAATTATGCTGGATTGAACTCGATATTGGTCATTTGACCTCCTTTTTGACCCAACCTAAATTTGGTCTAGGTGCAAATATTTTTTTCTTTTAAATCATTTTATTGGGGGCTCTTAGAGCTCTTATAACATTCCATACATCAATTTTT
>NW_022103920.1:64083133-64130366 GCF_000313985.2 Echinops telfairi
CAATGTATTGCCATATTAGTATATGTACTTAGCCCAATACCTCCATTTTTATGAATTAATATGTTTACATAAGTACACACTTAAGTTTATACCTGTATCCACAGCTTTGCTTCCTAGATCTTTCCTGTTTCCTTTTACCTTCCTCCTGCCCCACCATCACGCTCACCCTTCTTGTGCCTCTTAGTAATTCCTCTCAGCTATATTGCTGCTGCTCCAGCACCACCAAATCTCTATGTCCTCCTCCTTGTTGCTTTTAATTCCCTAGTTGTTCCCCTGCCTATGGCATTGTTTGCTCACTGCGCCTTTACCCCCACCTTCTCCTCCCCCCAGGTCTCTCAGGAAATTCAGTCCCATTGCTTTCTCCTCAGTCTTGCTTCTAAGGTCCATCTTAGATTGGTAGTCAAAATAATAATAACAGAGACAAAGCAAAAAGAAAATTAAAAATTGAAAAGAGAAAGAAACTAGCAACCTCCCCCCAATATACATAATTCCAGGTATATCCACTGACCTTTATGACTTTCTCCTTACTAGTCCTGGGGGGGTTCCAGGAATTTCCCCTCCTAGCCTGAAGTCTATTTGGGGGGGCTCTTCAGGGGTTTTGTGACTTTTCTTTGTTCCCATTGCTGGTTCATTTTGTTCCCTTCTTGGTTCACCCCACTATGAGTTGGTCAGACTGGAGACACTCCCCACCATGTGTCCCCAGTATTGCCCTCTGATGTAGCATGCTTCAGTGAGGGGACATCGTGTCTTGAGCTGTTTGGGGCCCGATGGTCCTTTCTGTGTCTTTGCAGCTCCATTCAGGGACATTCATCCTCAGGGCTTGGTATGCCAGTATGGGGTCTCTCACTCTCTCTTTTTCCTTCTTGGTGTGTTTCCGTGTGAGTATGGGGTCTCTCACTCTCTCTTTTTCCTTCTTGGTGTGTTTCCGTGTGAGTATGGCAGGCAGCCCCTCTCCCCAACCTGCAGGCTTAATGTTGTCCTCTGTAGCACATATTTGGCTCAGACTAGGGCCATCCCTGTAGAACTGTGGTCAGGAGTTGGTCCATATGGTTCCGTTGCCCTCAAGGTTTGGCGTGCCATGGTGGGGTCTGCACTCACACTCCCATTTCTGTGGAGACCTAAACGATACCCTTGCCCTGGGTGAATTAGTACCCTGCTCCCCCAGTGCCATCATCTCCCTCTCTTTTATTCTCTCTCTCCCTTTTCTCCCCACCCCCCTTTCCCCTTGTTTGTATTGGAATGACATGTACGACCTTGGGTTTGGTGTGTCCCCTACCCAAATGCTGTACGTCCACCTGTAAAGTGTGAGATAAGTGACCTGATTATATTTACCTCAGTGGTCTCATGTGTGCTTGTCCTTTTGTGATTGGCTAATTTTGCTTAGCATAATTTCCTCCAACTTTTCCTATGAGACAATGTGCTTTATGCGAGCATCAGTGCTTTATAATGATGCATAGTACTGCATCGTGTGTATGTGCCAGAGTTTTCTAATCCACGAGTCTGTCGATGGAAATTTAGGTTGTTTCCGATTCTTAGCACAAGTCTTTCTTGCTTGTTCCATGACAAAAATTCCTTCCCTGGCTTTTTAAATATTGATGTGGTCTTTTCTTTCATACTCATTATTTGTATTTTATCTTTATACTATTACAATTTTATCCTTACCACTTTATTTTGTTCTTTGGATTTTTTGTTTCTGCTGGGTGTCTCAGCGTGTGAAGTACAGAAGGAGTAGATGGGTGCATGGAGATAATAACTGATGCCAGGGTTTATAGGGGGTATAGGGATGGGGGTGAGAGATAGGCGGGTGAAGGGATTTGGGGAGCAATGAATGCAGGAGTGGGGAGGGAGCACTAGAACTCATTGTGATTACACAGTTCATTTTAAAAGTGATTTAACCATGGAAGTATATGATATGTGAATACTATAGCAAGAAAACCATGGTGGGGGTGGGAGGAAGAATAAGAAAAGAAACCAAATATGACCAATGGCTGCCATAGGTGAAGGGGGAAGGGCTGTTGCACAGTGGGCATTGAGTTCATGTCCATGGTGGTAGGATGGTGTGGAAAAGGATGTCAATAGTGGCCGTAGGGCACGAAGAGCATTATCAATGACACTGATTTATATAAGTAGAAAGAAGTTGTGGAGTTGGAGAATGTTCTGTTGTGTATATTTTTTTGCCACAATTAAGAAAACAATAATAGTATCATGAATAACAATGACTACAAGGAAGAATAAACTGTTTTAGAATTGAATATGATGACAATTGTACAATTCTTCTTGACATGATTGAACTACTGAATTGTATGACATATGGATGAAGCGCCAATAAAACTTAAAAGAGAGAGAGAGAGAGAGAGACTGTGGCCTTGGAGAACCTATGGGGGATTTCTAGTCTATAGGGTCCCATAGAATGGCTATGAATTGGAATCAACTTGACAACAATGATGATATCATACACACGAATGATACCACAGCCTGCCTATTCATAAATAAGTCCCATCCTGAATCAAGAATGACAGCCAGTCAGGCAAGCCAACAGGAGAATATAAAAGGAACATTTAAATCCTTATTAGCTGATACTTGGGCAATCTACTCACGTCCAGTTCTTTCGCTATTAAATGCCTGTGCATCCAAGCAAAAAGAAGCCTCCAAGATAGACAGCTTAGATTTTCAGACTCCAGGAGTCAAGAGTGATTATTTTAAATGAAATTCCCTTACTTCTTACTATCCTTTTGGGGAGCTTTATTTATATTAGAGCACTCACATACAAACATAAGGCAATGCCGTCTGTCTCCCACCCATTTTCTCCTTTTCAGCTTTATCTCCCACAGCCATTTCTCCTTTCCTTGCCAGGTTCTATAATTCTCTGCACTGGTCACCTGGAACGCAGACCATGCTCACCGTTTTATGATCGATTATGGACGTTAACAGCTTAAGTGGAAATGTGCAGGCAGGCCAGGTTACAAAGTTCGTTCAGGCCTGTGACTAAGAGCTCAAAGGGCATGCCACTGCATTGTAAGCCTCAACCTGGAGGCAACTCAGCTCCAGCTCCATGGGGGCAATAAGGTCAGCAACCTGAATTAAGTACCTAGAGACACCCCACTCCACTAGCCAGGCTCCTGCTCACCAGGTACTTGTTCTGTGGGCTGAGAAATCCCTGACTGGGTTTCACATTCTGGTTCCTGGTTCTGATAGTGCTGCTCCTCTTGAACCTGCACTGGTGTCAGAGCGATCTTCCTGGATCAAGAAGGCTCACTGCGCAGGGATCTTCAGGCCCAGAGGTCATGCTCCCCTCGGGCTCTTCCCGGTAGTGAAACTCCCTCTCCTGTTTCTGAGATGGCTCCTTTTATGTGCAGCAGGATGGCTCTCTCATTACTCGCTGCCACTGAATCAATGCTGATGCATACAAATCCCTATGTAAGTTTCCAAGCCTGTAATTGTTTATTGGAGTAGAAAGCCCTGTCTTTCTCCAGTGGAGCTGCTGGTGGTTTTGAACTGCCAACTATAAGGATTGCAGCCCAACGCGTAACCCTTACACCACCATGGCAATCACAATGAATCCTGTTAATAAGCACTCACAACTGAATCCTATCAGTGTCTGCCCCTACCTTCTCCTACCCAGACCCATCAGGAAAAGATTGGTGGGTTTTACAGACACCAGAAGAGCCATATGAAATAATTCACAGTCCAAACCAAATTTATATGCAATTATATGCCAGCAAATAACACTTCCTACGAAACTCTCGTTGGTGCCAAGTTGTGAGAGGTATTGTCACATCAGGATGATTGAAGTTATGAAAAAATGGACTACAAACATAAGAGTTGGGAAATGTTTTTGTGTATTCATTGTCTGTTTCTCATTTTATATATATATATATATATTTCCTCCCCTCCACCCCGCCCCCCAGCCCATCTTCTCTATTCCCACCTCACCTCCATGCTCCCCAATCCTATCCCTTCACACACCAGGCTCATTGCCCATTGTCTCAGAGGCAATTTGGAATGTTCTCAAATTTGTTTTCCTAGAAGCATGAGCCAACCGAATAGGGTAGGTAGAGGGAACATGGCATGTGGGGAACTAGCCCTTGGTTTATGGGTCTTTGAAGAGCAGGGTCATGGTCTTGCTTCAGGGTCAGGTCCTCAGGAGGTGAAAAAGCCCCAGGGCAGTATGGAAGCTGCTCAGGCCTAGCTGGAAGATGTCAGACCACTAAAGACTCCTGTCCCCATGACTGGAATGGAAGCAAAGAGAAGGAGGCCTGGCCGGACCCAAGGGAAAATGGAGAGGTTTGATGGTTGACATAAAATTGATGAACCAATGCATACCCAGGCCCTTTCCCATGAGTACATTGGCCCCAGAAACTTGACATCATCCAAGTAAGGGGAGTTCGAGGAATTTACTGCTCCATCAGCTTCATGGAGATTCAGAATGAAAATGAAGTTAATGTGTTTTTTAAAAGCAGAGATAGATTTTTGTGCACTTGACCATATCTGGACCGAGGCGATAGTCATGTGTAAGAATAGTGTCCCTTTGCAAAAGCACAGGGAAAGCTGGAAGAACAACAGTGCTCCTCACGGAATTGTCTTTTGACGGAGGCAACGAGAACAGGTAGGTCATAAGAAAATAATTATTTTTCAAGAACCTGCCCAGTCAACTGAAAGATCAGCTTCATTGTAAGGTTTTACTACCTTTGGAGAAGAGAGGGGTCCAGCCACTGGACTGGGAGGACATGGAGGAGGTGACCTTCTCTCCATAACTTATCTTCCTTCCCTCCTATCTAGTCCCTCAAAGCATATTTTTCTTTGCTTTAAAGCATTTAAGATATAAGTTTTAAGATACAAAACATTAAAAATATTTTAACCATGGGTAGGGTTTTCCAACTTCCCCTTTCACCGAAAGAAATTTCCCTTGGAATAGAAGAGGAAATTGTTTGCATCGATCCAGAAGGACAAGTACAGTTGGCCTACTATGACCACTGCTAATGGGGGAGGTGGCAGGTGGGGAAAAGGTCAGGCTGAGACCAGACCTTCCAGAGTTGTTCATCTGTGGGGACACCCTGAGGGGAACTTCCTGAGAAACTGGAAGGTCATTGGCAATCTTCCCTATCTATGGAACCCGTGTCCAGTCAGTGTCAGTGAGAGAGAGAGAGTTGGCAATAGCCAAGAGAAGGGGGTCAACCACAGTCAGGATTCCTTCCTCCCTGCCTCCTAACTGAAAGTATCGTCACAGAGCAGAGGGGTATGAGAGAGGTGTCTCCTCATCCCACCATGTCTGGGGCAACCATTGTAGCCTGTGCTGGAGGTGGAAGGGCCTAGAATTTGGCATGGAAGTTTTATAAACTAGGACCTTCGCTGAATAGAACATTGCATTTTTATAAACAAACAGGACTAAAAATTCGAAGGGAATTGTTTTAATGATGGAAAATGTGGTGTTAGAGCAGTTACCTGTTAACAGCTGTGGAGGGCAGCAGATGGTTCAAGAAAGGTGAAGTGGGACACAAGGGGATTGCAAGCCGGTGAGTGGGTGAAGAGTTGGGTGGATCCAAGGTCAGGGGAAATCCAGTAGGGCACCAACAGCTCTCAGAGTTGGCAGCCCACACATAGCTGCCCCTGGAGGCAGGCACACAGTCCCAGCAAGCAGAAAAGTAAAGAGGCAGACAAAGAGAGAGGAGCAGACCCCAGAGTCTCTCCTATAAAGGCCACACCTCCCAGGAGGCATCATCAAGTTAGGACCCGACTGAGAAGGTGGTCTCCACCCCTTCACGAGCGAGTCGATATCAAATCTACCACAAGAGGCCTGTGTTCGATTGGGACTACCTGTACATTTTTAAATGGGTATGTCTCTGGTAGTATGTCTTAAAATAAATATTACATTTTATAAACACAGTCTTTTTAATACATATAAAGTAAATATCATTTTCATTTGTGTATTCTGGGTCAAGTATCTTACTAATGAGAGCTTCTAAGAGTAAAATGACTGCATGATTTCTTCTAGTACTTTCATGTTGGTACATGTTGTCTTGAGAAATCTGAGGTAGTCTTTAAGAATCAGCACTCATTCTTGCTTTAACAATTAATCTTTTGTAGTTAGCATATTTCTTCTCATTTCTCACTGTCACTGGCTTCCTGACTTCCTGACTTCCTGTGGATCATGGACAGTTCTAGGTTTCCTTGAACCACTGCCTTTATTTCTCACTTGACCACGCCACATGAATGAATAAACAATGTCACACTCTTTACATGTGTCTTGCCCTGAATCTCTGTTCAAGCAGCAGCTTGGCCAGGTAAAGGTGGAGATGGTTCAGTGTTAGAAACCTGGTCAGGCTCTAACATTTGAGATCAGCAGCAGTCTCAGGGAACCAGGGTACCAGAACATACTCTTCACACCTATCGCCTGGGCTTAGACTTGAGTTGTATTTTCAGTGCTATTTTGCAAACAAAGCAAGCCCTTTATATTCCTCTTCCCCAAATTTCCAATACCTGCTGGATAGGGTTTATGTTCTTGAAATTCAGGAGCACTTATTAGTAGATGGAAAGAATTAGCGTTAACATAAATAAGGCATGTTATGTCTTTCATCAGAGGATTCTCATTAAGATATTGCCAGCATGATCTACCTGTATTTTGGGATTCCTATTTAGACTAAAGAGTAATGTTTCTAAAGCCTTAATAAGTCTCCTAAGGAATAATCAAAAGACATTATATGATTCATGTCTCCTGAATGATCCCCTCTAGTGTGAAACCTTCATTGAGCACCTACTTTGCTAGGTATAAGGGATAAAATGTTAAATATGCTTATAATCCTGCTTTCATGGAATGTATGTTTTTATGGAGAAGACAAATAATAATAATAAACACATACCATATGTTATTGTTTTATTACAACCATATAAGTCAGAGTAGAACTTCCCCATAGGGCTTCCTAGGCTGAAGTCTTTATGGGAGCAAATCACCAGGTCTTTTCTCCCACAAAGCCATTAGTGTGTTCAAACAGCCAACTTTTGGTTGGCAGCCGAGCACTTAACCATTGGGTCACCCTGGCTCCTCTACCATAAATTATCCAAAAAGACTTTACTGTCATTGCGTTGATTCCGACTCATGGTACCCATAGGACAGAGTACAACACTAAGATTGGGTTTCTGAGGGCTATCCATCTTTACAGAAGCAGACTTCCCATAAAGCAGCCAGTGGAGTCAAACAACCAACCTTCTGGTTAGGAGCCCCACCCCCGCCACCACCACCACCACTTGACCCTGATGGAAAGTTGCCATAAATTAGATAATGATAAATCAAGCCAATCTGGTCTTGTGACTTCTACAAATCTGCCAGTGACAGCTATCTGATCTACAACCAATCATGAGGCAGAACTAGGCAGTGCTTCATTCTCCTATGCGTCAATGACCCCACGTGTGGGGCCTACACAAAGGCAGCTAATAACAACATTTTATCACATTCAATGTTATGGGTCATTTTCTGTTATATTACAGTGGAACTCAATCTTAAGTGATGTACCACTTGTGTAGCTGTCACCCTTGGTTCTTCCTGTAAAAGCAGCCCCAATCATTCTCCACCATTGAAATCAAGAGGGCTGGGGGTCATAGGTCTCAGACCTAAGATAATTTCTTTTTTTTTAATTTTAAATCATTTTATTGGAAGCTCTTACAAATACCATAACATTCCATAGTTCAATCACTTCAAGCAGTATTATATAATTGCTACCACAATCAGCTTCAAAACATTTTCTTTCACCCTGAACTCCTTGATACCAGTGCCCCTTTATGCCATCTCCCCCATCTTACCCCCTAGGAACCCTTATTTATTTATTTATATTTTCCCTATAACAGCTTTTTTGCCATATCTTACACAATCAAATATCTCCATTCACATACAATTCTGTTTTTCAATTCCATCAAGTGGGGTTATACAGACATCAATGCTATCAGCCCCTATTTCCCCCTTCCCCCTCCCTCTCTTCTGAAACCTTCAGGGAACCATTACTCCTGTTACTTACTATTTCTGAAGGGTTATCTATCTTGGCTTTCATGTACCAAATGATCTTAAATATACAAATGAACATACACAAATCTAACATGATTAATGAGGTAAAACAAATAAAAACCATAATAGTAAGGGGGAAATATTAAAGAACTAGAGGATAGCTATGTGGTTCATCAGTACTATACTGCACCTTGTATTATTCATCCATTTGGCCCTTCTGAGAAAGACTGCCCAATGATCTTTGAGGCTCCACTATAACCATGCCCATTCACATAGATCTGGTTACTTGTTTTTGAAATTCTGATACCTCTTCCTGTTGACATCTCATGATGACACACGCAGGTGTGCTTCTTCCATGTAGGCTTAGTTGCTTCCCTGCTAGATTACCACTTGTTTACCTACAAGCCTTTAAGGCCCCAGACAGCTGTATCTTTTAATAGCTGGGCACCATCAGCTGTCTTTACCACATTTGCTTATGCACCCATTTGTCTTCAGCGATCTTTGAGACCATTTCTGCTAACCTGGTGTCGTGGTGCTCTTTTGCTCAAGTCAGTTTAACAATGGAACCATCTCCAGAGTTCACTTTCCTCATGTGTAACGTGGGTGTGTTAGAAGAGCTAATCCTTCAATTTCCTTTATGACTTTACACTTTTTCTTCAGAAAGTTTTCTTGGTTCCCAGTAAGCTTCTCTGGTGACACTACTTGAAGCAAATGTGAATGCAGTACCTTTCGGGGACCTGCATGAGATCAAGTCTGTGGGCTCCAATAAAAATAAACTCTTACAAAACTGTGCTACCAAAATAGGAGGGGGTACCCAAAAAACCCAAATTTTTTTCAAAATTATGCATTTAAATTTTTTAGAAAAAAACCTTATCACCTTCAAAGTGTTCTCCATTATACTTCATACATTTGTCAAATCTGCTATTCTATTCTTGGAAACATTTTTCAAACTTATCTATTTGGATGGCTGACAGCACCTCCCTTGTTGTTTTTTCTCTCTTCATGTCTACATTGTCAATTCACTGTCCTTTTATGTCCCTTTTCATTCGTAGAAACAAAAAGAAGTCGCATGGAGTGAGGTCAAGTGAGTCAGGTGTATGGGGCAAGAGAGGCATGCTGTATTTTGCCAAAAACTGGTGCACTGAGATGGCTACATGAGCAGGTGCATTGTCTGGTGGCAAAACCAGTCCCCCATCTGCCACAAATCAGGTCTTTTTTGTCTCACACTGTTATGCTATCTTTTCAGAACCTCTAAATAGAAAGCTTGATTGACAGTCTGGCTTGTTGGAAGGAACGCCAAATGCACTCTCCCGTCCACATTAAAAAAAGAAAAAGAGCATCAGGGGTTTTTTGGTTAACCCCGTAGTAGAAAACAGTGTTCCTCTTAGTGACCACTTGGTAAGGTAAGAAAATTGAACAGAAAAAAATTCAGTTGTAAATGAAAATTGGGCTTGACAGAATACCTTCTTTATGCATTTAAAGGATTAGATATGGATTGTAGAGTCAAATAGAAAACAATGTCAAAGGTCTGGGAAATGTGCGCCAATGTGGGCATGTAAAAACCTCCATGGTAACTTCCGGGAATCCTGACAGAAAGCACCACCAGAGAGTGGGTAGGTGTATGCAGCCTGAATGGGAACTGGACTTGGCTCCGTACTGAGGCTTCTGAGTGGGATGGCTGGCTTTGGAAGCAAGAAAGCAAGAACGAAAGCAAGAAAGCAAGCAAGCAAGCAAGCAAGAAAGAAAGAAAGAAAGGAAAGGAAAGAAAGAAAGAAAGGAAAGGAAAGAAAGAAAGAAAGAAAAGGAAAGAAAGAAGGAAGGAAGGAAGGAAGAAAGAAAGAAAGAAAAGATAGTGTGTGTGAAGAATAGGGTTCAAAAAACGCCCACCACTACCTTGAAGTCTATTCCAGTTCACAGTGATAATACAGGTCAGGTAGAACCCCTCCCTGACTTTCAGGTTTCTGAGCGTGTTGATCTTTATGGGAACTGCCTCTTCCCTCTCCTGAGGAGCTGTGGATGGGTTCCAAGTGCCACCCTTGCACTTAGCAGCCCACTGAGTAACTCCCAACACCACCAGCGGTGGGGCAAAGGGAGAAATTCAAAGCCCAGGAGCAGGAAGAAGAAAAATGTTAACTCTCCAAGAGTGACTTTAAAGCTGTCAGATGCACACACGGATAATTATATATCAAATGCCAGTATGGAATGCTCTCAATCCAAGGCTGGTGCCCACCCATGGAGTGACTTTCCTGAAAGAAACTCTCCCAAGCCGTCTAGAGACACAGAAAGAAATAGCCCAGGGCAGAACAGCTCCTGTCAGTGTCAGCGTTTACATGCATATCATCCAGGGTCAATGACAGCCTTTAGCTCCTTCTGTCCCGTTGGGGAGGCAGGCTGGGCAGGTACAGGGATATTAGCTGACCCAGCCCTGTCATTCTGACACTTGTGGAGAGATTAGGTGAGGCTAAATTCTTGAAGCCTGGTGATGGTCCTGTGGGGTCACTAGCAGCAGGAGGACTCATTCTGAGCCGTAGCTGACATGGCTCTGAGCTTTGTCGGCGCTTCGTTTGCATTCCACTCACCACTTGCTTCCAATGTTTCGAAGGTAGGATCAGGAATTTCCCTTCAACAGACCCTAGGACCTGGCCTCCAGCAAGATTTTGGTGTCTCTGCATCATTGGCAGGAAGTCATCAGCTTTTCAGTCTCTGGAGTTCCCTTTGTCCTCCAGCCCAGACCACCCTTCTACCCCCTATCTCTCTCCACTCAGGTGACCCCTCTCCAGCTCTTGTGATGCTCGGTTCTACTCCCTTTGCCTTTAGAAAGCCAAATGTGCCCACAGGGATTTCTCTTGGAGTTAGGGGGGGAAGGCCAGGCTCCCCATCCTGCTGCTCTGGCAGGGGGAAAGCAGTTAGGATGACCTCGCTCCTAGGAATGGGTGTGGACTTCTGGTACTTTAGTTCCTGTAAACTTCTTTGCACCCTCAAGAATCTTATGCTTGTTCTTCCAGTTGGGGTGGGGACCCCAAGCAGGATTGTGCCGCTGCTAGGGCAGGGAAGCTCCAGGTTGTGCATGGTGCAGGTGAGGGGTGAGGAAGGCCCAGCCCTGCGTGCCCTATAAGGCCCAGGGACTCATCAGTCCCAGCTAGCACCACCATCTCTTTGGACTCACCAGAGAGAAGCAGTTCCCGAGATTACAGTCTGGTGAGTTAATTAAATGTTTGAGCAAATATACCAGGCTGATTTTTCAGTTTCAAATCTTGTATGGCCCACAAATGATGTTATCAATATCCAGATGGCCTTTCGTGGAAAAAAGGGTCCCTATCCCTGGTATAAAAATATTCATTGCCATCAATTTAATCCCAACTAGTAAAAAACCAGGAGCCCTGGTGGTGTCATGGTTATACATTGGGTTGGGTTCCACATGGGCAGCAGTCTGAAACCAGCAGCATCCTTGAGGGGGAAAGACTAGCCTTTCTACTCCCATAAATATGCATAGTCTTGGAAACCCACAGCATTGATTCGGTAGCAATGAGGCTTGTTTGTTTGTTTGTTTATTATAGAAAAAGTTAGAACTGTTCCCGGAGGTTTCTGAGAGTGTAACACTTTACAGGAGTAGTAAGCCGCTTTTTTTTTGTACTCTGGTGGAGCAGCTAGTGGTTTCAGTCTACTGAGCTTGAGGTGAGCATCTCAATGTGTAACCACCATGCCACAAGGCCCCAGGTATTGATGGAATCCCAATTGAAATGCTTCAACAAACTGATGAAGCACTCGCTTATCTATGCCAGGAAATTTGGAAGATAGCTCTTTGGCCCATTGACGGTGAGATTTGTATTTGTACCCATTACCCAAAAAGGAGGCCCAATGGAATTTTCAAGCTATGGAATAATATCACTGGTATCATACAGAAGTAAAATTTTACTGAAGACAATACAACAATTATAGCAGTACACTGACCGGAAGCTGTCTGAGGTTTATCGCAGATTCAGAAAAGGACATCGAATAAGGGACATTACTGATGATATCCGATGGGTCTTGGGTGAAAATAGAGAATAAAAGAAAGATGTTTACTTGCATTTTATTGACTATGAAAAGGCATCCAACTGTATGGATCATCAGGAAATGTTGAAAGCCTTAAGAAGGATGGGAATTCCAGAACCTTTCATGTGCTCATGTAGAACTTGTACATGGCTCAAGAGGCAGTTATGTGAACCGGAACCAGAACAAGGGAATGATATTGCATGGTTTAAAAATTTTAAAGGTGTGCATCAGGGTTGTATCTTCTCACCATATGTAATCAACCTACATGCTGAGCAAATAATCAAAGAACCCAGATCGTATGAAGAAGAATGCAGGATCAGGATTGGAGGAAGGCTTCTTTACAGCCTTTCATGTGCAGATGACACAACCTTGTTTGCTAAAAGTGAGGAGGACTTCAAGCACTTGCTGAGGAAGATCCAGGACTGCAGGCTTTGGTATGGGTTACAATTCAATATAAAGGAGACCCAAATCCTCACCACTGGACCGATAGTATCATGATAAATGGAGAAAGGCTTGAAGTTGTCAGGATTTTTACTTCCTTGGATCCACAATTGATGCTTATAAAAGCAGCAGTCAAGAGATCAAACAATGCATTGTATTGGGTAAATCTGCTGCACAAGACCTCTTTAAAGTGTTGAAAGGCAAAGATGTTACTTGAGGATGAAGGTGGGCCCGGCCAAAGGCAGTGTATTTTCAAACACTTATAAAGGTGGGACATTGAATAAGGAAGAGTAAAGAAGAATAGATGAATTTGAATTGTGGTCCCAGTGAAGAATACGGAAAGTACTATGAATCACCAAAGAACCACAAAACTATCTTTGAAGAAGTGCAGCCAGAATACATTTTAGAGGCAAGGATGGTGAGACATGGTTTCAAATCCTTTGAACCTGTTGCCAGGAGAGACCAGTCCCTGGAGAAGGACATCGTGCTTGGTAAAGCCGAGGGGCAGCGAAGAGAGGAAGCCCCTCCACAAGATGAGTGGACACAGTGGCTGCAGCCATGGGCTCAAACATAAGAACAGTTGTGAGGACGGCGCAGGACTGGGGTGGTGTTTCATTCTGTTGTACGTAGGTTTGCTACGAGTTGGAACTGACTGGATAGCGCCTAACAAGAATCCTCTGTGGTGTCGGTGAGGGCAGGGAGGTGGTGAAAACTTGTCATGGTTTCCTGCCCTGAGTGATCTACATTGGCAAAAAGAAGAGCCCTCAGGCCAATGTGTCAAAAGCAGGCTAGGGGGAGGGGCTCGTGCTAGTAGATGAAATAGATATTTTAGAATGCAAGACAACACCCCAGCACCTTCTTATGGCAGTACTGCCAGAGTGCTCCATCGACAGCACAACCTCTACCAGCTGCTGCCGCCTGTGCAGTAGCACAACCAGCTGGAAGCAGAGACAAAAGGACTGGAATCAACATGCGGGAGAGGAGAGCCGCTCCCAGGGGATGAATGATAAAGAGGTGAGGCTTCAGAAATGCTTCAATGAGGCTTAAAGTGCTGGTCCCACAACTCCCTCTCTCATCTTATTTCCTACCTTCTAAGTGAGAGGTTTGCCTCTCATCCATTCAACTCAGGCATATATATTGGAACATCTGTTCTACACAGACACCCTGCAGGGGGCTGGAGTTATAGGTATAGAAGACACGTGCCCTTATTATGCTGAGGCATATAAAGTTTTCTATTCTCTTCAGAAATGGCACTATCTTTATTTGCTAAAATTTTAAATATCTTTTAAAAGGGTGGTCACACTTGCTGCTAGTATTTTTGTTAGGGGGCCACCCGTTT
This sequence comes from Echinops telfairi, assembly GCF_000313985.2. Lineage (NCBI taxonomy): Eukaryota > Metazoa > Chordata > Mammalia > Afrosoricida > Tenrecidae > Echinops > Echinops telfairi. Next base: position 64,096,942 of record NW_022103920.1, read on the forward strand.
TCACATGGTTCTAATGTAGAGTTTAAAATCTTACTAGACTAGATTTATGTTTGCTTCCAACATTCCATGTGGCTTGACCAGTCTAATTTTAACATGTGTCTGTTAGAGGTCATTAGTGTAACTTGTACAAGGCTGTCATGGTGTGACAGCCTTATGAATTTTGGTGCATGTCACCATGCATTCAACCAGCTGGGATTTTGTTTGGAGATACTATGATAAGTAGATGCAGTGTGAATTTGTCCATGACCAGTAAGTCAGTGACTTAAATGTGATTTGGGTCCTGCAAGGTGCAACTTGCTCAAATAGCTGATTTTTTTTTTCTTGGTAACTGAAGCATTATAAAATATATGAAGCTGGAAATGCTCAATGCTGTTGGTTTCATTTTTTCCCATTGTTAACAGTGGTGTGTCATTTTATGTACGTGCCTCATGCTTATGAAAGAAGCACCCTCCCCACCCCACCCCGACCCTCCCCCCCAAAAGGGGGAAAGACACTGGTCCTAAGGAGAGAGAATAGAAAGCAGCAAGTGTTGTGATGAAATAAAGAGGTTGATGAACGGAATATCGTGTCACTGGAGTGGGAGAGGGGAGCTAATCTAGTTAAGGTGATCAGGGGAAATGACAGCATCTGAGCTGAGACCTCAGAGATGAAAATAAAGCAGCAAACGAGTGAAGGGAAGATCTCGGGGAGCAGCAAGTACCAAACTTCTGAGAGGGGAGAGAACCTTGTTTGTGGAAGAACAGAAAGCATGCCCATGGCTGCCACGTGTGGGCAGAGCCTGTAGCAGGCAGGGGTGTGTCATGGTGGACCCTTCAGGGTAGGTTTAATAAGAAGCCACAGGATGCTTCATTGCAGGAGTTGTCAGCTGCCACCCGGTCAGCCCCCGATCATTGGCTGTCGCAAGCACAACAGGAGCAGACCATGGTGGTCAATAGAGCTTGTCAAAGGCTGATTTTCAGAAGTGGATCTCTAGGCCATTCTTCCTAGTCCGTCTTAGTCTAGAAGCTCCTCTGAAACCTGATCAGCATCATAGCAACATACAAGCTTCCACTGGCAGATGGGTGGTGGATGCACATGAGGTGCAACGGCTGTGAATTGAATTTAGGTCTTGCATGTGGAAGGCCAGCAATCCAGCACGGAACCACCAACCACGCCCTCTCGTTGCAGGAGAATGACGAGCTAATTGACATAAACAAGGATCATAGTGGTATCTGTGGGGGGGGGGGGCTCTCTTGTGGGTTGAGAGTAGAGCGTGATTGTGGGAGGCGAGGGAACCCCTCTGTCAGCGTTTGTTAGCTAGGACCATAGCAGCTGAGGGCAATCAAGGTTTGGGGAAATAGGCATAGTTCCCAGAGAGACCCCGCCCAGATCTCTTCCCCCAGTTCCCGATGAGCTCATTGTCTCTGATTTCTCTTAGTGGCCATTGTGTCTTTTCTGCTGGGGACATGTCACTACATTCTTGTGTTTTGTTTTGTTTTTTGTATTGACGATCTAGCAGCTCTTGCTGCCACCTCTGAACATATTTCCTTTCTCAAGTTGCTGTCATCTGCTGCCCAGTTGCTAAAAACACTGTTCAGGGTAGGGACATGCTGGGGATTTTACCTCATGCCTACAAGACTTTCATTTGGCAAGAATCCCCCAGAACCCAGAGCAGAGGGCATGTGAAAGCAATTAGTAGCTCCTCGTGGAGAGCATCTTTCAATGTTTTCCTGTGGGGCTGTCCTTGTCCTGTCTCTGTGTTTTTCAGTGGCTCCCACCAAATCACCTTCTATTTGACCTTGACAACAAAATGCCCTAGAGTTCCCTCAACAATTGTTGTGTCCCTCTCATTTATTTCCATCCTGCACTCACAGGGGAAGTTCTCCTCTACCCTAGAGGGTCACTGTGAGTTGACATCACTCAATAACAGTGAGTTTTATTCTATTTTGCCCCCTCGATCTGATTCAGTGTGATTGTGGATCTGTAACCCCAACATTTATGCTTGGTAGTGACTGGTGCAGGAAGTTTTACAGTGCTTGAACTTCAGCTTTCTTAACCTCCGCTATGGTTATCCCCCACCCCCACGCTATTTCCACCACTGTGGGATTTATGGCTCTTCCCCGATACCTCACTGATCCCTGATGCCTGGTCGGAAGGGTTTGGAGGCCACGGTGGAAGCATCCTCTGTATTCCTGAGTCACCCAAACCCTGGAATCCAACGGTCAGATATCTAAGACTACTTTTGTCCTTTCTCCCAGGAACCTAAAAATGTCATCATACAAATTGTATTCATAGCTAGCCCCAATTCCTAGAATTCCCAAAACAGGCAGGAAAAATGTATCTGTAACTTATATTTCACATATCTGTAAAGCACATTTGAGGACCTATGGGTTGTGTGGATTGTGAAGGTAACCCCAATTCTTCACAGTTGCTTCTCAGGCAAGGCCAGCTGCTTTTAAAGCAAACTCAAATAAGCCAGAGAGAGTCAGTGGATAGGGAAGTGTCACATCTGGGTCACCAGTAGAACATCGAAGCCTCAAATGAAGAGCTCTCTGTTCTCCTTGCAGCCTCAGGACATCCTAGTGTCAGAAGTGCTGAGAGCTGAAGCAGGCATTGGACTGAGAGGTGGTTTGATGTTGTCATCGGTGCCGTGGAACTGACTCTTACTCATGACGCTTACTCATGACTCCTACTCCTATGTGCAGCAGAATGGAGAACTGTCTAGTCAAACATCATCTCCATGGTCATTGGTATGCCAGTCCATTGCGGCAGCCACTGTGTATTTTGAGAGCCATCAACACTAAAGGGCTCCTCTTCAAACACTGAATTGGACAAAATTGCATGGGATCAGTAGGGTTTTCATTGATTCATGCTTGAAAGTAAATCTCTAGGCCTTTCTCTTAGTCTGTTTTTGTCTAGAAGCTCTGCTGAAACCTACCCACCTGGAGTAGCCCTGCTGATAACTGAAAGACCAGTGACAAAGCTTTCAGCAATGAATGAAAACGTGAGAGATGGGTACTGAACGTTTTTCTTGTTACCTGAAAGAATCTAACAATAATCTGTCTAAAAAGAATTAGATTCAGCAGAAGTAAGCATGACTCTTGTGGTAGTTATATAATTTCATGTCAACTTGATAAGTAAGTATAGGGGTGGGGTCTAGGCTGTCAATCAGCTCACAGCCTGATCATGGGAACCTTCTCTCTCTCTCCCTGGAGGTGGGCCACACTCTCTCACTGCTTCACTTTTCTATTGAGGAGCCACCCTCGTAGAGTTGGAGGAGCCAGTGCTGAGATGTTTCCACCGGCCTTGGGTCCACAAGAGTTTCCATGCACTGGCCAGTGATCTCCTTGTGTTCAGCATAATTGCATGTGCTGTGAGTTTGAAGAGGAATTTATGAACTAGTATTGGCTATATGGGATATATCAGACTTACGGACTTCATCTGGGATGAGCTGGGATGTTTCCTCTAAATGCAATTGCTCTTTGATATAAAGCTCTCTCTGACACACATATGAGTGTCTCTGGATTTGTTTCTCTAGTCAACCCAGCCTTACTTTTTTGCAAGGCCAGAAACCAAGTCACCAAATAGTTGAGAGATTATTTCCCTGGTGGGAGAAAAGACAGAAATGATAATCCAATGAAATTAGTTATTTTCTCCTCATTTCATTTGGGCCAATGTGATGCATAAAGGCAGCAAGGAAAGGACCCTGATCTGAGAACAGTGAGACCTGGTTTATGGATCATGTGAGAACAAAAGGCCAGTGTAGGCCTCTGTTCATGGGACCTCTCTGATGGAAGACAAAAGCAGGGACTGAAAGTTCCCCAGCAGATTCGCCCATGGGACTAGCTTAAAGACTAGTCTCACTCCAAACATAGATCAATCCAAGTAATAAAATTGCGATATACTAAGGGTTTTATATATTATCTTACTCCATAGAAATGTCCATCCTCCTTCTCTTGTAAGACACATCTTCTTAGGAAACATCCACTGTACCCATACTTTTGGCCCCCCACTCTTCAGCCAGGTGGAAGGTTCTGAACTCTTAGTGGGCTACCTTACTCAGCCATAGCCAATCATTTTTTGTGAAGCAGCCAAGCAGTTGTGTGGAAAGTGACCTTCTTATTCTGATCACAGCCTTGATACGATTTCGAGTGTAGCTGACTCAACATAAATTGACACTGTGTAGAATCCAAAAGACTCCTATTGCTGGATGTGGGTCCTGCATCTGGATCGATGACTTCCTATTCTAACACCAGCCGATCCTAGGAGCCAGCAGAAGACTGCCGACCTTGAATTCATTTGGCTGATATTAGATTCATTCAGTTTTGCATCTATCAGCCTGATCTTCCTGCTGCTGCTTCTTGCCTCCTGTTAAATTCAAACTCAACCATGGAGTTAAATACACTATGTTGGGAATTTATCAGGGGAGAATCTTAGCTCACCGAAGTTGACATCAAACCAAACTATAAAATGTATCAAACAAATATAACGGACAGGACTCTAAGGCTTAGCACAGGCTTGGGGAGAGTGGACTATGGGCAAAATCTCCAGGTCAGTGACCCCACTTCCAGATGGCCCGAGCAACAACCTGGGGCAGTTTAAGCAATAACAACATCTTGCTTGAGTAGCAATTTTACCACATAACTAGCTGTAGAACTAGCTAGACAACCAGCTAAGTGACTGGGAGAAAATGATTTCATCTTCCAGAAACTGAGAAGCATTTATAAAATCACAGCCTTGGTTTCAGTAATGACTAGTGAACTATACAGTTCTATTAAGACTTATGATAAGAAAGAATACAAGCTTTATGATGCATAAGTATTCAAAGGAAAGCCTAGTTCTCACTCATCCAGCACTCCCTAAGAGATTTCTTCATTGATCCTGTTAAGTCTACCTTGGCATCTTCAGAATGATGTGTAACTGATCTAGCCACCTTTTCCCCTTTCTTAATCATGAAGGGGTGCCAGGAACCCAAGCCGAACATTCTGTCATCGAGTCAATTCCGACTCATAGTACGAAGTATGAAAAAAACGAGTGCTGTTCAAGTTACGAGGAGCCCCGATGACACTATCGGTTGGGCATCAGCAAACGTCTGGCAGTTCAAACAAACCCGCTACCTCAAGGGAGAAAGATGAGGCTGCCTGCTCCTCCAAAGACTTAGAGTCTCAGAAACCCTATGTAGGATTAGTCTGAGTCAGAATGGACTTGGTGGCAGTTGGTTTGGCTAAAAATAAAAGTAGCCCCACTGGTGCAGCAGTTAAAACCTCTACTGCTACTGGAAAAATCAGCATTCAAACTCACCAGCTATTCTGAGGTAGAAAGATGTGGCAGCTGCTCTTGTAAAGATTGAATCCCCCAAACAAACCTATTACTATCAATTCTGATTCATAACAAACCTGCAGATTTCTGAGGCTATAAAGCTCAACTTTCTATCTTAGAGCAGCTGATGGGTTTGAACCACCAACGTTCCAGTTAACTGTCCAATGCTTAATCAACAGTGCCCTTCAGGGAAGTTCTACTTTGTCCTTTAAGATAGTTATGAGTTGGAATCAACTTGACAGCAGTAGATTTTGGGGTTTGGATTTTTAAAAAGAAGAAAAAGTGGAGGGGGGGTGTGATGAGAAAAATGAAGCAGAAGGAGGAGGAGGAGGAGGAAGGGGAGTGAAATCTCAGTATTAGATTAAAAAATTCAATTCTGAGACAATTCACTTGGGTAGGACCTGATATGATCTAGCAATGATGGTTATATGAAAGATAAATATTACTATTTTGGAAGCTCTGTCGACATATGGATATAATCTAAAATGAACTTCTTTAGGTCAATGTGGATATATTGTCTTTTATTTCTTTTTCAGTTTTAACACTACCTAATTCAGTATTCTAAATATAATCCGCATTCAATGAAATTTTAATTATTGACTGAACCTAGGTAGTCAGATGGGAAAAATGACATTGTTACTTGTTTGGACATGCCTCTCTGATTAAATGCCACTTTTGCCTTACTAGCTAATCAGTCAGGAAACAAAGCTTGATGCACATTTAATCTTTCCCCTTGAAGAAGGTCAGGGACTGAGAATAAGATCCAGAGTGATCCCCTAGAAGGGCTTTCACAGGCACTCCATCAGGGAGATTAAAAGTCCTAAAGCCCACATTTCCCCCTAGAGCTTGTTTTCACAGACTCATCCTTTCAAGAGTGGCACCAACACATTCATTGTTAGTTTTCAATTCTGCACTTTCAAAATCGATTCATAGAAAATTTGGTGTGGCTGTGGGTGGCGGCAGCCACTTTTTACCGTTTGTGCTCTCATCATTTCTTTAAAAAGGTTAAAGCAGAAAATAGGATTTTGACCCTTGCCATTGTCTTCTGAAAATTCTCAGCCTTCTTTCATTATTTAAAATATCCCACAAATAATTAGTTCTAACGTTGGGGATTTCTCTAATTTTAGAAACAACAACTGTTTTCCAGATTTTCACTTCCTTCTCTCACTGGATCCTATTTCAAATCTTGTTCCCTCTCTCCTTAACGATTACATATTGGTGCTTAGGATGCAGAGAAGAAGCCTTATGGTTTCTGACCCAGAGAAGAGTGCTGTTGGGGTGAAGAACACGCAGACTCCCGCGGTGCGGCGCTCCGTGGCACTGCTCGGAGGAGTTGCACTGGGACAGCAGCGGAAGGGGACGTTTCGTAGGAAAACTAACAGATTGGTGGTGCTTGCATTCTCCACTCCTTTTGTTTTGTTTTTATCTATGGTGTAGACATCTGTCCTAGAAACATGGTCTCTAAAACACCATACTGTTCAATCGATTCCAATTCATAGGGGCCTGATAGGACGAAGTAGAACTGCCCCATAGCGTTCTAAGGCTGTCATCCTTATGGTGGTGAAGGAATAACCTGCCAGCCCAAAGGTTGGCAGTGTGAACCCACCAGCTGTCTTGTGGGAGAAAGATTTACAGGTTTGAAACCCTATGGACAGTTCTACAAAGTTGCAATGAGTCGGAATCAACTCCACAGCAGGAGACTACATTTTACACAATCACCAGTCTGCTCTCTTTTCTTCACCGAACCATTGGTGCATGGGAACTGGTTAGCAGGTGAGCACTGAGCCGCGGTGCCACCAGGCTTCCTCACCGACTTTATAAAGCATAACCCAAATCTGTTGCTCTAGAGTCATTTCTGATGAACAGTGACCCTCCATGGGTTCTCTGAGCCCGTAACTCTTTATGGGAGCAGAAATCCTCTTCTTTCTCCCCCAGAGTGGCTGGCAGGTTTGAACTTTGCAGTTAACAGCCCAATGAAAGGCTCATTTGCTCATCATAAGATTAGAAATGTGATTTCCTCCCTCACTCTCTTTCCCTCTTGGTGGTCCTGGCCCACCAAGCCTGGAGGGCGACATTCCTGCTCAGAGCAGCCAATGCACAGAGAGGACCATGGGGCTGGCAGCACCATAGGACACAATGCCCCTCACTAGTGCTAATGGGACAGCATTGGAGACAGTGCAAGCATTGCGCCCAGTCTGACCCACCCACACCAGAGCAAAACACAAGAGTGCAACAGAGCAGCAAGGGAAGCAAAGCAATGAAGTCCCTGAGGAATCCTGAAAATAGACTCCGGAACTGTGGGCAGGGTCTGGCACTTCACCAGATCTGACTGGAGAACAACTGGAAGGGTCCACAGACAGACACCTGGAAAAAGGTATAGGCTTTTTTTCTTTGTTCTTTTTCTCATGTATATCCATATAAGATAGGCAGGATAATCAATCCCAAGGAGAAAATATCATATATACTCAAGTATAAGCCAACCCGAATATAAGCCGAGGTACCTAAGTTTACCACAAAAACTGGGGAAACTTATTGACTCGAGTATAAGCCTAGGGTGGGAAATGCAGCAACTACTGGTAAATTTCAAAATAAAAATAGATACCAATAAAATTACATTAATTGAGGCATCAGGAGGTTAAATGTTTTTGAATATTTGTTTCAAAGAAAAACAGTACACTAGGTAATAAGGTTTGCTGAAAACTTTTCAGCCACATTTAGTACTGGTTTGGTGGATACATCAGAAGGAGGTTGCATAACATTAGGCAAGTGGAAGGACCGGAGGGGAGAGGGTGGGTATGTGTACGCAGGTAAACCTGTGTTGTGGTGGCCGATGCCTGTCCGAAACGGTAAGTGGGAGGGCTTGTGGGGGTGTCTGTGTGTTTGAACAAGAAAAGTTCACCAGAAGAGAAAATAAATGTATTTTATCCCACTACGCATTGTAAAAGTCTCACACCAAAAAAAAAAAGAAGAAGCCAGACTTTCCTCTACCTATGGCATCAAAAGGGAGTAAAAAAATGAGTGGATCACCCAGGTTATAAATAAGGTCCTTTGTTTCTCAAAAATCCCTATTAAAATGTTAAACATCAGGTCTTTTGGGGAGAATACATTCATTTCGGGGAGACCTCAGGAGAATGACCATCCTTTTGCTCCATCCACCTGGTGGGGAAGGGGAAATCCCACAGGGCCCTGAGGAGCCCCTCAAGTAGAACCAGGTAGCTATTCACATCTTGCCACGAAAGGAGGGGCTAATGCGCAATTTACAAATGAAATGGCAAGCCCATATCATTAAACCCAATTAAAACACACATGTGGTCTGTCCTGGCTTTCACAGACATAGGGGCGCGAGGGGCCTGGGGGCCAGGATGGAAAAGAGGGAGTGCCAAATGGGGGAGCTGGAAACTGGAGTGGGAAGATGTGTCAGCACGGATAAATGGGAAGCCTTCTCCTGTGGGAGTCCCTGTTCCTCCAGCAGTTTGTAAAACGATGGCATGTCGAATTGCAAGGCAGGGAGGGCTGGTGGCACGCCACAGCTCCAGGGCGCCGCTCTTCTGGACCCTCCTCCATATTGAGGATAGGATTGGAAGAGGGATGTAGCACCTTCTCCAATCCCTGGCTTTTCACTGGGTGAGATCCTTCTTTCCACTGTTTCTTCTGCCTTCTCTGAAGGATGGAATGGAAAAGGGAGGTTGCAGGCATGATGTAAGTCGAAAAGAGGGTCAACAATAACTTCAAAGGTACAAAAGCCTTAGCTCAATCAGCAACTAAGTTAAAACACAAGAGTTAAAATCTTTCAAAACTGGATTCTTCCTCATCACCTGTCTGTCCACATAGAGCTTCAGCGTTAGCTGGTGTGAGGTTATCAGCATAGACATTGTCATCACCACTGAGTTCGCAGTCATCACCATCACTGCTGTCATTCTCACTGCCATCCACAGCACTGCTGATGCCACATTTCTTGAAGGCCTGCTGCACCACGTCCTCTGGAATCTCTTCCCATGCATCACGAACCCACCTGCTATCAAGTCTATGTCTGGCTTCATCAGATTTCCAACTTGTGTCAGTCAGGCTTGACCAGATGGCATCCATTCATGCACACAGAATCCAGGACAGTAATGGGAGTAGCGGTACCACGAGGGTAGGGGAAGGTGAGGGGAGAAGGGGGAGAAACGGGGAACTGTCTACAGTGATCGACTTATAACCAGGGGGGTGAACAACAGAAATGTGACTGAAGGGAGACAGTGGATGGTGTAAGATATAAAAATAGTGATTTATAATTTATCAGGAGTCCATGTGGGTGGAAGTGAGAGGGAGGGAGGGAAAAAGAGCTGATACCAAGGGCTCAGGCAGAAAGAAAATGTTTTGAAAATGATGATGGCAGCATATGTACAGATGTGTTTGATACAATTGATGTATGGGTTGTAAGAGTCCCTAATAAAATGATTTATTAATAATAAAAAAAGAAGAAATGTTATTTCTCCTGGAGCTGAGTCTGAGAGTTTGCGGCCTAAGAAGATTTGTTTAAAAAGCCATCATCATTTCAGCCACTCAGTAAAACTTGTCGCACAAGATGAAATTACCTGGATGGCAGTTTCTCTTCATTTCCTCTTGCAAATCCACAAACTCCTCCCCCAACTTTGTATTAATTAAGCTCCAGTTATTTTCAACAGACTTTGCAGCTGCATATGCAGTCCATGGACTCGTGTCTGGGGATGGAGCAGATATGTCTGGTGGCCCATGGCACTTCAGCTGAAGCAAATTCTTCTTTTCCACCGTGGCACAAGGATTTGTTATGCAGCCGTGGCCTGGCTCCTCGAAGGTGTCAAACAAGCTCAGACTTCAACTGAGCCATTATCCCCCTGAGCAGTGCTGAGAAACCACAATCCACAGGAAGTGAATTCTAGGAACTAGCATGCCCACCAACATGGAATTAGGAAATCTGACAGTTTCTGGCAAATCTTCCTCCCCTTTGATGACAGCAATGGTGGGAAATGGATTGAGAGGTTGCAGAGAGGGATCACAGGGATAGATAATGGTGACTTTAGTGATGTCCAGTTCTAGAGCAATCTAGTACGAGATGCAGCGTCCACTGTTGATGACCCCCTGTATATCAGAAAAGCACTGTGCTGCATAGGTTTCTCTGTGGCTGGTTTTTGGGGTAGCAAGTGAGAGGGTTAAGGACCCTCTCCAGGGTGCATTTGCACCACCCAGGGCCTCTGTCTAGACATTACAAAACAAAAAGCTGCCAACAAACCAATTCAGACTTATGGTGACCCCACATGTTTCAGAGCAAAATTATGTTTCATGGAGTTTTCAACAATTGTGACCTTCTAGAAGTAGCTCTCCAGGCCTTTCTTCCAAGGCACCGAGAGGTACATTTGAACCTGTGGGTTAGGAGACTAGCTCTAACTGTTTGCACCAGCCAGAGACACCTGTGCTAAGCCACAGACAGTTCCACCTTCCAGTCTTGTGCTCTAGAACCATTAAAAGGGCGAGGAACCTTACCATAAGCATCACCCCTCCAGCTCTGAGAAGCCCTGGCTCTGTCCCAACTCAAAAAGCCTGCCTGGATTCCTGTTTCTACCTTTTTCTCTGCTCTCAGCCATGAGCCCCATTCATGGTTTTAGCAGTGATATACAGGCTGCGAATTACTGCGTTCTTCCCCAAACAAACATGAGTTGCAGCCAGTTTCTAGCGCTCAGTTTTAGATAGTGCCAGACATGTCTTTCATAGTTTTCTGAAGTGTTGACGGAAGCAAACTGAACTTAAGCTTCTCAATTATCCTCCTCAGATGCTTAAAATTCCAGTGGACTATTAGTTCCTAGAATGGCTGTGAGAAAAAATCCCGATGAAAATGGAATGATTAAAAAGCAACGCCTGAGGCATACACCACACAATGAAGCTGCCACAAAGCAGCCTCCGATTGTGCAAGAAGAAAACTGACTAGCATGAGGCGTGTTTTCCTGCATTTTAAAAGGCTCCTTACATGGTCTTCCCACATTCTGAAATTACATATGTTATTCCACTTAGATGACTTCTGAATATTAACCCTCAGGTTGGGATGTGACCGCAGGGCAAATTCATAATGATGCTTTTGTTGTGTTTTGCTCTCCCAGCTCCTCACAGGGATGCCATGCGCTCAAGCCTTTAAAAATGACAACAATTCAGACATTTCTGTCCTTCTCTTCTTTACTGAGACAATAACAAAAGCCCCTGTGATCATTTCTATCTAGCCCCATGAGCACATCTCATGGGCGCCATGATCAGGAGGCTGCTTCCGGAGCCTTGGATCATACCAGGGTCCTTGGTGGGATGATAAACATGGCCACCATGATCGGTCTGCGACAGGGGGGCAAGTGTCCACAAACCAGTTGCCATCACCCTAACCAAACATAACTCACTGCCATCAAGCATAACGACCCTATAGGTCAGGGCAGACCCCTATGCATTTTCAATGACTGTAACTCTTTAGAGGACTAGAAAACCCCCTTTTCTCCCAAGGAGTGGCTGGTGGTTTTGAACTGCTGAGCTTGTAGTTAGCAGCCCAACGTGTAACCACTACGCCACCAGGGCTTCAGTTGCCATCAAGGTGACTGCAATTCATGGCAAGTCCTTATGCATCAAATTAGAACTGTTGTCTATAGGATTTTCGGTGGCTGATTCTGGGGAAAGTAGCTCAACATATCTTTTTTCTAAGGCATCTCTGGGTGAACTCAAGTCTCCAACTTTTGCTAGCAGCTGAGCACGTTAGCCACCCAGGGACCCCTACATTTGTCCACAGTAGGGGTGGATATGGTCACCAGATGCGTCTCTGATCTGGTGTGCCCACTTTTCATCTGCCAGGATAGGTTCTGTGGCATCATGCACAGGTTTAAGGTAAATTTAAAATAATAATCTAGTTTTGTTAGCATCTTGATAATTGTGGGTTATTTCTGAGTCAAGATAATTTTGCAAAGTCACTATGAGTGGTAGTTATGTTGCTATTCAAACACTTATTGTTCCAAGATCAGTTCATGTGTTAGTCCAGGTTGACTAGAGAAACAAATCCAGGGATAATCATGTATGTATAAGAAAGAGCTTTATATCAAAGAGTAATTGTAAATTAAGAAAGCATCTCATCCCAGTCCAGATCAAGTCCATAAGTTCAATATTAGCCCGTATGTCCGATACCAATCTATGAATTCCTTTTCAGACTCACGCAATGCATGCAATGACGCCAAATGCAGGAAGATCACAGGCCAGTGGGTGGAAAGTCTTGTGGATGCAGTGGCAGTGGAAGCATCTCAGCACTAGCGTGGGTCTCCACGTGGCTCCTCCAGCTCCAAGGCTCTGGTTGACATCAGCATAGTTCCATGAGGCTTGTCAACAGGAATGTGAAGCAGAGAGAGTGTATCCTGCCTCCAGGAAGGAATCCTCAGGAGAAGGTCATGTCCACACAGAGGCATCATTGGCTATGATCTGATGGACAGGCTAGATTGCCCCTTCACTCAAGTTGACAGGAGATTACGTAACTTCCACAGCTCATTCCCTAAATGATAAAGATGACAGTATTTGATAAAGATGACAGCACAGTCTTTCCTTAGGCTGAAGGGACATGTAGGGATAGAAATTTGAGATGAAAAGGAATGAATCATTTCAAAATGAAACTTTCTACTCCTGTAAAGATTTTCAGTCTTGGAAAACCCACAGGGGTACTTCTAAGCAGTCCTATAAGGTCACTATGAATCAGAATTGACTGGATGGCTGAAAGTTTTGTTGTTGTTATGGAAGGGATACTGGGATATCACACATAAGCCTAAACCATAGGAAGAAAATAAAAAATGAAGAAGTGATAAATTTAAGAATTGAGATAGGTAACAAAAATGTAATAGAAAAAAAATGCAAAGTGGGATTTTTCTTTTTTAAGGATCTGTCTTATTTGAAGATCATAGTTTCTGAGGAACAAGTTAGGGCACAAAAATATATGCACTATTGAACAAATCAAGACTCCCAATCCCCGATTAATCTGATAGTAATTCTGTAAGCAAGTTGTAATATCTCTATATTATTCATTCATAATCCCCAAATAACTAATATTTCCAGAGTAAATTATCCAATAAACAAGGAAAACAGGATCACTTGTGCTTATTTCCTAATCTGTAGGGCATAGTTTCATAGATTTTCCACTGCATCTGATGTTTTATGAACGCGTGAAAGCTGCTGACAACAGATTAGTAAAGTGTGGGAAACGGACATGGAGGGAAATATGACTGGGATGATATTCCCTAATTTACAGCAGAGGGAATCTGGAAAGCTAGTATTCCATAGTAAGAAAGCCACCACTTTGGGCTAGATATAAAGTCCAAGTACATTATCCTGCTTTAAATATCTTTCTCACAACATTCTCCCCTAATGGCTATGCTGCCTTAAAGTGGTTAATTCTGTCTCCCTATAGAAGCAGACGTTCTTGTTATCTCCTTCCACAGTGGCACCCATCCCCCCTCATACCTTCCCCAATTCAGGTAGCAGGTTTTCTCCCCTGTGAGCTCAGGGACTTTACTGTGGTTACCACCCACCTTGTGACCTACGTAAGTACTGAATAAGCACGTCTTATGGCTACCTGTACATGTCCCAAGAGAGTAAAGATTCTCTCTCTCTCTGCGTGAACCTGGCTGCTGGGATCATGGCCATACCGGGGGTGAATGTGTTACCACAAATGTGCCTGACTCCTTTATTTCATTCTCTCTCTCTCTCTCTCCTCTCATCCATGACTTTGTTATGATTTTTATATAGTATGACCATACAATTGCACCTGCAGACCCCTCTGTTGTTAGAGGCTGGTTTACTCTAACAGTTAAGAAGCATTTAGTGGGTTCTCTGTTCTTGTCAGCGATCCTCAATTTGAAAAGAAGTTTTGATTTTGTAGGAAGGTGATGTGGGTTTGGGGAAAGGGACCAGTGCCATCTATACCTACCAACAGGATCTTTGATGTGGTTAAAAAAAAAGAGTGAAATTGTTCGCTATCAATTAGTAAGTAAGTCTAAATGAACTTTGCTTCTTTTGCTCATTGGTTAATCCAACACTAAATGTTACAAAACTCAAAAAAGCAGACTCGCTGCCAACGAGTCGATGTTGACTCATTACAACCCTACAGGAGAAGGCAGACCTGTCCCCATGAGTTTCCAAGACTGCAGTTCTTTACGGGAGTACGAAGCCCATCTTCTCCCTGAAGAGTGGCTGGTGGTTTCAAACTGCTCACCTTGTGGTTAGCAGCCCAGCATATAACCACTGTGCCACCAGGGCTCCTATAATATTCAATAAAGTGGCAAGACTAGCACTAATGGCATTCAGCCAAAACAACTACTAGGGGTGTGTGTGTGTGTGTGTGTGTGTGTGTGTGTGTGTGTGTGTGTTTTCTGCTCTATGTTTTCTTCACCACCACACCGCCACCTCTTTTGTTGTCATCAGTTATGGGCAGCTGTCCATTTATATATCTTAATAAGATATAGAGCCTCTATAAACTAAAATAAACTTAACAGCCTCTGTGATAGTTAAGTGTTGTGTCAACTTGGCTGGACCAGGGTTCTGAGTTTGCTAGCTGAAGTCTCTCCCATGATGTGATGTACCATAATGTAATCAACTCCATGATGGGTTCAGCTGTAAGCAGCCAAGCAGTTGGTGGAAGATTAGGGTTTAGTGTTATCCCTTTAATCAGGTCATAGCCCTGATATAATTGGAAGGAAGTTTCAACTGGCGTGTGGCCTACTCCTATACAAGCTGACATTGTATGGGAGGTAGTTTTCTTCTTGCTAGACCAGGTCTGGCATTTGGCTCATTGACCTGCTAACTCGATCAGTGGAGCTATGGCGGCCTGCTGCATTACCTGCAGACCTCGGAGTCATTGATCCTGCACTCACGAGTCTGACTCGCTGAAATTAGGTTCTTCCTCCCCTGCTTCAACCTGCCTTTGGTTTTCAGCAGCTAACCACCCCAAGAAAAGCCATGAACCTGATTTGCTAACTTTAAATTCATGTGCCTCTGCCTCCACCAGCGTTTGGTCTTCTGGCGTCATGGTTTATCTTTCTGTTTCATGTCATTAGCCCACAGCAACGTGCGTCAGGAAAAGCTTTCAACTTAACATGTGACTCGTGGACTCAAGTTAGACTGGACTTAACCATTTCTACAAGTGAGAACCATTCTCTTCTTATAAAATATCATTGGCTTTGCTGCACCACAGAACCCAGTCTAACAGAGAATCTAACAGCAATAAGTAAGGCATAAAACTTTATTGAAACTTAGATACCTTTCCAAAAACAAAGCAAACAATAACTACACCAAAAATGTTTAGAATGTAATATGTCAATAATATCCACGTATAAATTTCTTCAGGCTTAAGCATTTAAGCAAGAGACTAGGAGATATTATTAGTAAGTGCTAGGTCCTGGGTTATACATATACAGTCTAATTTGAAATTTGTTATGACTTTATTAAATGGACATTGATTTTCTCATTTTACAGATAAAAAAACATTTCAGAACATTTAAGTGCCTGTATTGGATCGACCCAGTGGCTGTATAAACAGCCTCAAACATGGCAAAGATTTTGAGAATGGTGCAGGACTGGGCAATGCTTCATTCTGTTGTACATAGGATCACTGTGAGTTGGAGCCAGCCTGACAGCATCTAGCACACACATTATTCTTACTGCTAATGAATGTTAGAATGATGATTAAAATCTACTTAAACATTCTCTCTTTGATTCCTAATATCCTTTTGCAAGATAAGGGGAGTATTCCTTGAATGAATCAATTCATAGACCGCCTTAGAAAGTTCTAGGAACTTCTGGTAAATCTGTGAGCGTGTTTGAGTGTGTAACTAAGAGCAAAGAGCCCTGATGACTCAGTGGGTATAAGCTCAGCTACTCACCAAAGGAAGGATGGTCCAAAATCGCCAGTGGCCCCCGCAGAAAAGACTCGTGGTCCATTCCTTTCAGGATCACCGCCTCGGACACCGTGTGGGGCAGCTCTACATGCCCTAGGAATTAAGCCATAAGTTCAGTAATTCTACCCCCAGCTGCAAATTTACATTCTTCCAAATTTCTTTTATCGACTGCAAGGACATTTGTTCATGAATCCACTTTGCTTCTTTGACATGAGTTGAAATCAATGTGATGGCACGCAAAACCAACATGATTAACAGGGTGCCCTTACTAATGATGTGACTTAGCCTGTTTCCTGTAAAATTACGATTAATATGGGGTCTCTAGGAGTTGGCCTTGACTCGATGGCAGTGAATTTTCGGACTAAGTGGTCTGGTGCAGGCTAATACTTGAGAAACGCTACTCTTCCACTGTGTGCTATGAGCCTGAAGCTGAGCCAGACCACCAGCCATGGATTGAATTGTGTACCTTTCAAAAATATGTTGGAACTTTAACCTTTTTGTCTGTAGTAATGTAATTATCTTTTGCTGAATATAATACAAATACCTTCCACCATGTAAAAAAATTACTATTAATAATTGTAACCTCATAAAAAACTAATTGAAATGGATAAGAGAATCCTGAAACATGGAATCCATGTCTGTTCATCTGATTTATTACAAAAGTGACCCTAGACTACAGTACGCAAAGGGTATTCACATCAATATATAGATCAATATATAGATCTAGGAACTAGATTAATTGGCAATCCTATGAGGAGAAAAATTAACCTTGATTCCTTCTCACACTGTATCTCAGGGTCAGTTGCAAATATAATGGAGATTTAAGTATGAAATATAAAAATAATTTATAAATAAAAGATATGAGAACATCTTCATTACCTTAAAATAAACAAAGCTTTCTTAAACAGACCAAATAAGACTATGTTAAGTACTTAAAGGACACTCTTAGAAGGAAGAATAGGTAATTCACAGGATGGAAGAGAATGTTTGCAATACATAGAAACTTACTCAAATTTAAAATGTAGAGCACAAAAATAACAATAGCAAGGCAGATGGTTTAAGAAAAATTTAAAGACAATGGGGATTTAGAATCATTTTTGCCATAGAATATA
The DNA here is from genome assembly GCF_000313985.2 of Echinops telfairi. Lineage (NCBI taxonomy): Eukaryota > Metazoa > Chordata > Mammalia > Afrosoricida > Tenrecidae > Echinops > Echinops telfairi. The sequence continues at coordinate 64,114,268 of NW_022103920.1, forward strand.
TATCCACTATATATATTATTATTACTAATACAAAGACCTAGAACCTTCCTGATTTTTAATTTCTGTCCTATTGATAGGTTTTTGGAATGGAAATCAGGTAACTATCATACTAAAACATCAGGAAGATAAATCTGTAAAATAGTATTCTAAATAAGGAATATAATCATATGGAAAAGTTAACATTTATTTTTCCAATATTTCAGTGTTTATTCATTGCTTTCTATTGCTGTGTGCTGACAGGAAGGTAGAGAGTAAGGAGGAATAGGCTATAATAAGAATTCGACGCAAAGAGCAAAGTATGAGGCCCTCACACCTACTCCCTCAACTCTTCTACTGGAATTACACCCCTCTCACACACCTCTGAGTCCCAGAGGGTCTCCAAGGTCCATGGAGGCTGCCAGTCAGGAGCCAGGAACTTAGAGCCCCTCTTTCAAGGCCTTCCAAATCAAGCTGATCTGAAGTTGGTTCCTAGCAGAAGGGCCAGTGTCCTCATCCTCTGTATATTTGACCTCCCCTGCCTCCATATCCACCAAAGAGCATTGAGGACTAATTCACTTACAGCCTTTCTGTCCCCATACTTATTTCTCTATCATCAGTACCTGCCATCCCAGTCCGACCTCAGTACGGATGGCTTTCTTTCCATGGGGAACAGACACCCTTCTGGAATCATTTTGCGTTTGTGACATTCCTAGCTAACCATTCTCCTGGCCTTGTTTTAAGCATTGTCATAACCCGAGGCACAAAGACTCCTCTGAGGTAATGCATTCAGAATACAATTCCTTAACTGCAAATGTACATCCTGCTAATGTTCCGGATCTAGTAAAACCGCTGGATCTCTTCCCTTCTGAAACAGCAGCTCCCTTCAGTGTGCTTCTCTTTTCATCTGACTTGCACCCCGTTCACCCTCAACTAGTCTGTCCATTCCCTTGTTTGTCCAGTTCACTAACCAAGCACAATCTCAACCCAGGAGGAATGTAACCGTCTCTTCCATGCCTGCATCTGGGCAGCTGGGCATGATTGGAGAGAATAAAAAAACAATGCTAATTTGTGAAATTTTGAAGGCATCGTCTTCAAATGGAAACCAGATTTCTTACACCTTAATATCTAATTAAGTCTCTTTTCTAATATCCATGGTAGCTATTTCTCCAATCTTCAAAGACCTCCAATCTTCCTACTTCCCTTCTCACTCCATTTTTCCTCCCCTAACTTGTTCTTGTGATGGGTGACAGTTTACACAGCAGATCATCAGGTTCAGTCCATGGCTTATACATGTTCCGTTTCATCTCATTCATTGTAATCTCCTCAAGATAACATCAGCTTTCCCACTTTCTCCTTGTGCTTCCTTTCTCCATTTCTCTCTCTTTCCCAACCCTCTGAACTGTGCCCTTAGGTAAATGCTGCCGACTTTGATCTCAAGGTATTCTAAGGTGTGCATTCTAAATAAAGAATAGAATCACATGGAAAAATGAACATTCATTTTCCCAATATTTCAGTTTTTTTCAACTCAATAATGTTATGGTGCCCTTATAGACCTGTCCATTGTTTAGCTGAGAAATGAGCCACTGGAGTGAGTTCAGTTCCAGCCTTGAAGGGTGACCAAGAGCCATAGTCTCTGGGGTTCCACCAGTCTCTAGCCACCCAACAAGCCTAGTCTCTTTCATGATTTTGAGCTTTGTTCCACATTCTTCTCCCACTCTATCATGGACCTTCTCATCCAACCCCTCCCTTATCTCTCAATAAATTATTTTTCCTCCTCAGTGAAAAGGAACCATTAGACAAAAACTTACACCAAATCAACACATTTCTCTGCTTCTACGTCTATCTTCTTCCTGCACATTATGATAGAAGAAACATCTCTAGTTAACTTTCCAGGTGTGCTATAGGCCATATGCTCTCCCTCCGCCTCACGAGCTTCCATCAGCCGCCTCACTTCAACCTCTCCCATTCTATAGGCTACTTTGCAATACTATTTGAGCATCTTTCAGTCTGTGCTAGGAAATTTGGAAGATAACTATCTGGCCAATTGATTGACAAAGATCCATAGTTGTGTCCACTCCAAAGACAGGGGAACAGACAGAATGTGAAAATTATCAAACAATATCATTATTACCATGTAAGTGAAATTTTACTGGAGATAATTAAAAACTGATTAAAGCATTGACAAAGAACTGACAGAAATTCAAGGCAGATTTGGAAAAGGACATGGAATACAAGGATGTCATTGCTGATGTCAGATGAATCTTGGCTAAGACCAGAGAATACAAGGAAAATGTTTGCCTATGCTTTATTAGCTATAAAAAGGCATCAGCTGTATGAATCATAACAACTTATGGATAACACTGAGAAGAATGGGTATTTCAGAACAGTTAATTGTGCTCATGTGGACTCTGTACAGAGACCAAGAGGCAGGCATTCAAACAGAAAAATGGGATACTGTACAGTTTAAAATGAGGAATAGCATTCAGGGTTGTATCATTTCACCATACTTATTCATTTTGTATGCTGAGCAAATGATACAAAATATTGGAGTATATGAAGAAGAAGGAAGCATCGGGGCTGGGAAAAGACTCATTAACAACCCGCTATCTGAAAATGACATCGCCTTGCTTGCTCGCTCGCTTGAAGCAAAGATCTGAAGCACTGACTGATGACAATCAGAGATTACAGCCTCTGGCATGGAACACACCTCTGCGTATAAGCAGCAGCCTGACAGAGTGGAGAAAGACTGAAGTGGTCGAGGATCTTATTTCACTTGGAGTCATAATTCACAGCCATGGAAGGAAACGTCAAGAACTAAAATGATGTGTTGCATTTAGCAATCTGTTCCAAACACCTCTTTAAAACCTAAAAAAACCCCAGAGATGTCAACTTGACTCAAGCCATAGTATTTTCAATCACTTCACATGCACATGGATGAAACAAGACTGAAGGAGAATGTGTGGCTTTGAATTATGGTGTTGGCAAAGAATACAGACCATACTATGAACTCCCGGAACAATGAAAAAGTCTGTATTGAAAGGCATACAGTCAGAACGCTCATTAGAAGTGAGGATGAGACTTCGTCTCCAAATTTCGGACATGTTATCAATATGGACCAGTCGCTGGGAAAGGACATCATGCTAGGTAAGCTAGAGGGTCAGTGATCACGAGGAAGCCCCCCAATAAGAAGGACTAACGCAGTGGATCCATCACAGTGGATTCCAGTGATTGTGAGGCCAGTGCAGTACCAGGCGATGGTTCCTTTGGTTACACATGGGAACGTTATGCATTGGAGCCTGCTCAATGCAATCAACAGCATTTCATTAAAAATAAAACAGTGATCAATATATAAGCCCACCCAGGGGAACGAACAACAGAAACATGGGTGAAGGGAAACAGCAATGGTGTAAGATAGGAAAAATGGTAATAATTTATAATTTATCAAGGATTCATGACAGTAGGAGGATGGACAAGGGAGGGAAAAAAAATGAGGAGCTGATACCAAGGGCTCATGTAGAAAGAGAATGTTTTGAAAAGGATGATGGCAAGATCTGTACAACTGTGCTTACACAATGTATGTATGGATTATGTTAAGTGATGTAAAAGCCCCCAATAAAATGATTAAAAACATAAAATAATAAAATAAAACAAATGTTAAATCTTGCCTCCATCCATGCAGTAAATTGCAAAAACAAAAAACAGAAGAACTGGCAAACTCTGCAGTCCTATTGGCATACTTTACAATAAGATGTTATAGCTTTTCTATCAAGAAGTTTCTTGCTCTATACAGTGAGTCTCTTGGTGACTTGGCTAAGCCAGTCTGATGTGGTAGAATGGTATGCCAGCTCCATGCCAAAGCCTTAAAAGACCTTACAGATGTCTTCTCTCTTTTAGAGCCCTGACATCATCACCATATGTGTGAGTCTGCCTGTTAAAGAGAGAAACATACCCCACTATCTCAAAAATCCAGCCAACATGCAATAGTCAGACCACTTCTTATATTGGTCAGCCCTCACTTGATCGCAAATTCATGAGTGAATCTAGCCAAGCACGGTTGATCAGAACCATCCAATTTACCCACAAATTCATGAATAATAATTAATACTTGTTTTAAGCTATTGAATTGGGGTTGTTTCTTTTTCATGCTCTTTTTACTCATCTCATAATCAAGCTAGTAATGCATTTTTGTTTTGTTTTGTATTCATCCTGCTTTGGCTTCACTTAGCTTTTTAAATTCTGTGAGCTGATTTCTTCATTTAAATTGTAATTACCATTGTTTCTTCACATATAATTTTTATTACTACATAAAGATTGTTCATGTCCTTTTTAGTCATTATCCTTTGCTTAAAGGGTGTCCTATGAATTGCAGCCTTCAGTATAGATTAAGACTCAATATTAAGAGATCATAATCTTCACAACTATACTAATAAGTAACATCATGATAAATGGAGAAAAAATTTAAGTTGCCCAGGATTTTGACTTGCTTGGATCCTCAATCAATGCTCATGGAAGCAGCAGTCAATAAGTCAAAGGATGCGTTGCATTAGGTAAATCTGCTGCACGAGGTTGCCCTAGAATATTGAAAAGCAAAGATGTTAGTTTGAAGACTAAGGTGTGCCTGGCCCAAGCCATGGGAATTACAGTCGCTTCCTGTGCATGTGAAAGTTGGACCTTGAATAAAGAGCACTGAGGACGGCTGGATGCATTGGACTGTGCTGCAGACGAATGCTGAAAGAGCCACACACTGCTTAAATTACCAAATGAATTGTCCTGGACGAGCTTTGGCCAGAGTGCTCCTAAGAGGCAAGGATGGTGAATCTTCATCTTACAGACTTTGGACACTTTGTCAGGAGGGCCCACTTCCTGGAAAAGGACTTCACGCTTGGTACAGTGCGTGTGTGTGTGTGTGTGTGTGTGTGTGTGTGTGTGTGTTGGTGGCGGGTTGGGAGAATGACTGGTTGGCTCAGTGGCTGCAGTAACCAGGCATAGGAACACTTGGGAGGATGGTGCAGGACCAGCAGGGATTTGTTCTGCTGGGCACAGGGTCGCCATGAGTCAGAATGGACTCAGGGGCGCCTAACACCAACATTATACTCCCACTATAAGTAAGGCCTGGGCTTTTTGGACAGAAAGATACACTTCTGTCCTCAGAGGTGACCAAACCCAAAGCCTAGGACATTCTGAAATATCAAGTGCTTTGTGGCTACACCAGCTCTAGAACTCTCATTCATAACTTCTCTGTTTCTTTATTTTCCCTTAAATTTCAGCCTTGTAATTTCGTAGTATCTTATTAGTAGTTTGATGATTCTAAGAAAAATCTACTTTATTCCACATTAGTTTCACAATTTACTCAAATAAAGCAGCTCAGCCTATCGTCAGAATCCCCAAAACCATTGTCATTGGGTCAATTCAGGCCCATAGAGCTGCCCCCAGAGCGTTTCCAAGTCTGAAATCTTTACGGAAGCAGGTTGCCCCATGAGTCTCCTGTGGAGTGCCTGGTAGGTTCGATCTGCTGACCTGTGGGTTCAGAGCCCAGTGCTGTCATCACTGCGCCACCAGAGCTCCTTTGCCAGGAATCAAATTCTTTGAAGCTAAATAGATTCAATGTATTTTGATAATAAAATAAGAACATATATTTCTAAGGAATTCTTCTAGAATGGTACATAGTCTTTATCAAAGGATGAGGCTCTAGAGATGAAAACAGCTCTCTCTCTTTTTTTTATTAGTTTTTAAGCAGAGTATTACTCAATTTCCTTCTACTTGACTTTTAAAAAATCATTTTATTAGGGGATCATACGACTCTTATCACAATCCATCCATACATCAATTGTGGAAAGCACATTTGTACATTCATTGCCCTGAAAACAGCTCTCTTATTAAAGGTCATCCATCATTGTTGCTTTAATTGGAAATAAAACAAAGATTTCCCATAGTGGAAAGCACACAGAAAGATTAAAGAAAGTACACCGAAAGTACTGGAAAGCCTATCCAAGACTTTTAATGTGTTCATGCCTATTTTGTAGCGGAAGGTTCAGGAAGTCAACTGATATCAATCCAATATCCTGCAGTAGTTAATTTGGAAGGCTTTTCTCAAAATAAAATAATGAGAAATCATTTTGAAAGCTCATTTCAGCTTTATATAAAGTGAGATGGCCTATGGGAGGAGCAGGTCTTTTTTGCTGGGAAAAAGAGGTGTAAGAGAGATATCCATTAATTTGAAACAAACAGTTCTGGGAAAAGTCAGATAACAAATATATCACATGAAAAACTTTCCATCTCTTTGTGCCAAAACGCCACTTAAAATTTATTTGCCAGGGCCTTGTGATACTGGAAATATAACTATAATCCATAGTGTTAACTCTAAAAGCTTCATTATCTTAAGATATTTTGCATTGTTATTTGTTATCAGACATACCAGATAAATGAATTGCAAATATTTTCAGCAGAGCTGAAATAAGAACCCCGTCTCCTGACTCCCACTTCTATGCATCAGGTTGGCTTTCCCACACGGTGATGAATCCTTACTGAAATGGGCTGTAACGTCCACACTCAACCAGAAGAATGTGGAGCACTACACATCGCTAAAAAGCAGTGATGAACGTATGACCAAAGGCTGAATGACGGTCCATGTACATTCCGCCATGGATACAGTTTGGAGGGGAAACACAGGCTGGCAGGGCGAAGACTAAATTGGAAGGCAGGCATCATGAGAGCCTCCTGGCGAAGAGGAGCAGGCGATGGACTGACCTTGTGCACAGCTGGACAGCAGGAGCGGAGGAGCAGGACAAGTGTGAGGCACTGTTGATGGGCCCGCTAGGTGACGGTGTGATTCACAGTAAAACGAAGAGGGGGCCACTGGTTTGCAGTAACAGTGCAGGGTTGTACAAAGCATATTTAACAGACAGAACTTAAAAAAAAACCAGACACAACTCTAACTTTTCGTTATCAGGAAAGCTCAGGCGACACTCCGAATATAAAGAGGAGCAATTTAATGTGTTTGTCAATATTTTTAAAAATGACAAAGTATGCAATAAACCACAGGGAGAAAGTCTATACAAATCTTAATATTTATTTCCTGGAAGATTAGAGGTACATTGATTACACATCCCTCCCCACCCCCGAAGCAGGAACATGTTCTATACTTTCATTTTTTTTTTTTTTTGAACAGCTGAAGGCAAGTCAGAGCAAGGATTTATTCATAATAGAGTCAGTTTGAGAAAAATCCCCCGTCGCAGAGACTGGCAAACCACAGCACTGTTCATTAAAATGCGAGCAAGGGAAAACTGCCAAATGATAAATTTAATCTAACACCGACTAGTCTGCCAGGGAGGAGGTAACTAGAGGATTTCATTAGCATTTCAAAATAATGTCAAGAAACTGTGAGTGTGGAATTTAAGGGCAGAGCTGAAGGATGGTGAAAATAACATTGAAACCTCCAGTCAATCCCAGAGAGAAAGAAGGAGACATGTTTTTACTGGACTGTCTCTGCAATGTGCAACCCCGAACAGCTTAGAACCCTTGCTGTATGACCCCTCAAGTTGCCCTTCCGCAGTATAGGGGAATTTCCTGTGCCTTGCATTGACATGACTGTTTTTTTCCGTGGAATCCATCAAACTGTAATGCTGCGAACAGAGCATGCGCTGGTTGGCTCCTTTGTCATCTCTAGTGACCAAGAACACTTTCACAAGCGGGAGGCCACGCGCGAATGAGAGGACAGTGAAATAGCTATGGAAATACGAGATGATGCTGAAGCAGACAGGATGTAAGGGAATATCCTGGCTGTCTTAAAATAATAAAGCAAACATTATGAATGGCTCAGAGGAAGCATGGTCACAGGAGCGTGGAGGAAGTTGAAGTCCTAGGAGATGCTGCTTGTGTTGAAGTAGGGGGAGTTGGTGGTTCTCAAACAATGGACCACCTGCAGAGGAGATGAGTGTTTTACAAAAAAAGCTCACCTCAAGAAGGCTCAGGGCTTTGAGTGTGGGAGTTTGTGGAGAAAATGGAATAGAAGACTCTTAGGATAATTTGTTATTCTAAGAACCCATATTTTCGTAACCTGATTAGAACAGGGTTCACATTTTTAGAATTTTTAGTGTCTTAATGTGACTTTAACTCAAGTGGTTCAAATAAGGATTTTGTTTAAATGATGATTAGCTCATATAAAAGGATAAGAAATAAAGAATGCTTTTAAAAATTAGATGGATTGTTATAAGGGCTGTAAGAGCTCCCAATAAAATGATTTGTTAAAACAATAAATAAATAAAACATTTAAAAAATGTAATGAACTTTGCTGGGACTGTGGGCTACACATTGGGCTGCTCACCACAGGGCTGGTGGTTCAAACCCACTAGCCACTCCAAGGGCGAGAGATGAGACTGCCTGGGCCTGTGAAGCTCTATAGGCACTGAAGCTCTACGGGGCAGTTCGACTTCGGCCTGGTGCACAGCTGCTGTATTGTCATGGTCATGGTGCTTCCGTATTAGGCTGCTAATGGGAGTGAAGCCACCACCCGTCCCACTGCAAGAGAAAGAGGAGGCTTGCTACTCCCAGATAGCCCACGCGGTTTCTGCGCTAGTCGAATGTGACATGTCTTATTGTCATGAAGCTCATTTTAAGTACATAAGAAAGAGGAGAACCTCTTGGAAGACTCAGCAGCACGAATCCTTCTTTGTGTTGGTCATCACCGATGACATTGAATTATAAATTTGCAGAGAAAGGAGCCTAAAGAGTTCAACACCTAACATTCTAAGTAAAGCAAACCAAACAAAAACGTGGCTCTCTTATGGTTGTTGTAAGTCAGATGTCCCTTTCACGGTTCTCAGTAGAATCAACTGTGCCCTGGCCCCATCCAAGACCTGCCGAATTAGATCTTTTCAGATACAAGTAAGTAGTTTTAAAAACCCACATGACTTATATCCACACAATTGGAAAAGAAATTACATTGCAAGTCCTCCTGGTTTTTATTTTGTTATTATTGCTTATAGCCCCAATACAAACATCAAAAGCACGTCAAGTTGGGTGAATATGTTTAGACCAGCTTCCAATCTGTACATTCTAGTTTGACCTATTGCTGAAGATTTGCATTTCTAGCCCAGACATATTGAATCAGAATCTACATTTAAACCAAGCCCCAAGTATGCATAAAAATCACCTGAGGATCTTGTTAAAATGTAGATTCGGATTCAATATACCTGGACTAGAAATGCAAATTCCCAGCAGGGCATTACACTAGAATGTACCTGTTTGAAAAACCTAATTTGAACAGCTATCCTGTTCTTTTTCAGTTTTCTGGATATTTTTAAGCTTTTTGATGAGAGTGTAGTAGGTTGGTTGTTAGTTCCTAATTATAGTACAATCTATTGACAATATGTACCGATAGTATTTCAAATCCCTAGTTTGTTAATAACTTCTGGGGCAGCATTTGGTATTTAAGGTGTTTAAGGACAAGATATCCAGATTTATTGATAATGTGCCTTAATTGGAGGCTTTGATGTACACATACTTAATATTGAAATACAGATATTTATTATTTACAGACACCAGAGATATTAAACTTTTTAAGTGTAGAAAAGAAAGTAGGGGCCTAGGACTAGAAACATAAAGGGTAACTTATTTAAATAAGTGAAATGCCCACCTCTTTCATCAACCAGATAGAATCTAAGATTTGTATTTCTTTAAGCTGTCCTTTCATGTGAGAAAGAATAGCAGTTTTTCTTTTTAACCAACTCCTTGTTAGGCAACAAACAAATGCTATAATTTTCACATGCTAAACATATGCATATTTAGTTTAACGTGTTTTGTAAATATGTAATCACACTGTATGCTATTGTTGCTTTAGGGAACAAAATGACCCCAATCTGAAATATAATTTAAGGAGAACATTTAGTAAGTCTCAACAGGGACAAAGACAACACAGAGACACAGACACATCATCCAGATGAGGGAGGCCATTAGCACAAGGTCCTCATGGCATCCGAAGAGTCACAGCCAAGTCACCAGTCCCTGGAGAAGGACATCATATTTGGGAGAAGGGCAGCGAAGGAGGGAAAGGTGCTCCAGGAGATGGAGGGACACCTTGGCTCCAACAAGGAGCTCAAGCACAGAACAGTGGTGAGGCTGGGGCAGGAGCAGGCAGTGTGTCCTTCCATTGTACACAGGGTCCCCTGTGAGTGGGAACCCACTCGATGGCACCTCACAACGCCGGCACACTTCTCTAAGTCTCCTGTTGAGGACCAGTAAGGTTGTTCCCCACTTTTTTCTACCACAAGCTTTACTTTAGGCATCCAGGAAGGAGGGTTTCTTAATTCTAAATCATGCACATTTTTAATTTACCATTTTCAGAGACGTTCCCTAAGTGGTTGTAGCAATTTATAACCCCATCAAATAATATAGGAGCATGGCCATGCCCTTTTACTCTAGCCAGATTGGTTGGTGTTTGTCTTTGAGATTTGCCAAGTAGAGGGACATTGTTCTAGCTTACACTTCTCGGACCATTAATAAAGCCGGGCAGCTTTGCATCTATTTTCTGTCCATTTACTGTTTATCTTCTTTGGATTGCTCGTTCATGTATGGGATCTCTTGGCTTCTTCGCAATATAAAACAATTCTGTTACATGTGTTACACGCTTTTCTTCCCTCGTTCTTTCATTTCTCTTTATTGTGTAAACCTAAGACTAAAATGACTATGCTTAATTATCACCTTATAAATCCAGCATACTCTTCAAAACACCTGGTTCGAGCATTTCTTATAGGCAGCAGAAACGAGGTCCCAACTAAGTGACAATGAAGGAAATGAGCATCTAGAGAGCATGCCAATAGAGTTTTCATTATCGCAATTCTCAAATATCATCAGTACTTGATAATCAAAGTCAAACCACACTCACTGCCATGCTAGTCAATTCTGACCCATGGTGTCCTGACAAGGCAGGGCAGACCCGCGGTGTGGGTTTCCAGGACACACATGGGAGTAGAAACTTCTCCTTGCCCCTCAGGAGGAGCTGCCGGCCTCCCAGGTAGCAGCCCAGCATCAACACCTACACCACTGGGGTGCCTTTTAATACTTGACAAATATGAAAGGTTTCCCAGTGTCTTCATTAAAAATAGACACTGCTTTTGATACATAATCTTGCTTGTAGCATATAAATTGAATATTCTATTTTGTTTTGTTGTCCCCCACCCCCACCCCACCCCATTCTGAGAATGGAGAAAGAATAGTCATAGCTCTCTCCATCTCTTTGACTTCTTACTTATCGACAGTCTAACTACCCTAAAATCAAAATACAAATCAATTCGCTCTTGGCCAGAATTAATTCTCAGATTTTTCTGACTCAGACTCTTTGATCTCTTACCAAGCTTGACTATCTTTGAGCTTTCTCTTTTCATCTTTTTGGGGAAAGTGGGGATGGAGAAGAGGCTCTGAATCTCAACATAGATGACAGAGTTATCATTTTTACTAATTGACATCACTTTTTCTCTTCTTTTATTTTTCCTTTCAACTCAGAGGAATTATATTTTTCTATACTTCCCCCCCTATTTTTCCCCTGTGAGTAGCTAATTATTTATGTATAGGGACTTTTATAAAACGGAGTTAGTTTACTTCTTTCTAAAAAACATACTGAGTTTTTCCCACGTGAAAGATGCCAGGGACACAGCTCTAGCCTAACTAGAGACAGCAACAAGGAGTTGAGTCCTTCTCACCTTCCGTTTCTCCGGCTCTCCGAATACAGTAGGAAAGTTTTAGGTTCGTAAGCGCCCCTGTGATCAGATTGTGTCTGCCTGTATAAGCCAGGAGACTCTCTCCATCTCAGGGTTCATAACCTTAGCTCTCTTTCCTCACTGTAATCAGAGAGTCAGAGAGATGCACGGTGAAGAGCAGGCACCACATCCTTGCTGCCTTGGAGACAGGGAAAGGGCCAGAGTGAGGAAGGCAGCTTCTAGCACTTGGAAAAGGTAAGGGAACGGATTCTCACCTACAGCCTCCAGAAGGGAATACAATCTTCCCTCGTCCTTAATCTTAGTCCAGTGACCTCTCACCTCCAGAGCTGTTGATTTTTGTTTGCCAGCAAACCAAAACAAATGTGCAGCAGCCATAGAGGACACCACGTCACAGAGAGCGCTTCATTATACTACGTTGTCTTCTCCGGCCACCCTTTGAACCCTGTCCAGCTCTTTCATTTCATTCTCTCTTCTAGTCACTGTAGCTACTCTTCGTTCAAGAGCAATTTTCAGAATCTCTTCTGACATTTGGTTTAGTCTTTTCTTTCTTGTTTGTTTTTTTAAATGATCTTTTGCTCTTTTTGTTTCCGGCATATCTTACACTGTCCTTAATGCTGTCCTACAACTTGTCTGGTCTTTGCCATTAGTACTCAGTGTGTCCAGTCTATTGTTGAGGTGTTCTCTACATGTAAGTGGGACGTACGCACGGCTTTATTTTGGATCCTGTGGACTTGCTTTAATTGTTTTCCTCTTCAATTTGAACTTGCAAATGAGCAATTGATGTCTTTTCTGCAGTTAGTTGGGTCTGTGCTTGTTCTGATCGATGACATTGAACTTATCCATCATTCTTTCTGTGTTGTTGTTGTTGTTGTTAGGTGCTCTCGAATCAGTTCCACCTCATAGGGACCCTACGTACAATGGAACAAAACACTACCTGGTCCTGTGCCAACCTCACGGTTGTTCTTACGTTTGAGCCCATCCGTGCAGCCACTGTGTCCATCTATCTTGCCAAAGGTCTTCCTCTGTTTTGGTACCCCACTACTTTACCAAGCATGATGTCCTTCTCCAGGGCCTGGTCTTTCCTGACAACATGTCCAATGTATGTGAGACAACGTTTGGTCGTCCTTGCCTTTGAGGAACATTCTGGCTGTACTTCTTTCAAGACAAACTTAGTTGTTCTTTCGGAAGTCCATAAGATTTTCAATATTCTTCACCAGCAATCCATAATTCAAATGCATTATTTTTTCTTTGGTCGTCCTTACTGAATGTCAAACTTTCATATGCATAGGAGGTAATTGGAATTTGCTTGACTCAGGCACACCTTAGTCCTCAAAGTACCTTCCTAGCTTTACAGCACTTTAAGAAGGCCTTGTGCAGCAGATTTACCAATGCAAGTGAGAACTTGACCGCTGCTTCCATGAGCAATGATTGTGGATCCCAGCAAGATGAAATCCTTGACAATGACCATGTTTTCTCCATTTCTCAAAATGTTACCTACTGTTCCAGTTGAGAGAATTTTGGTTTTCTTTATATTATCTTTCCATAGATATAGTTAATTTGATTTTATTAACAACCAAAACACTGCCACAAGTCAATTCTGACCTAAATACATTTAATTGTTGCTTGTATGAGCAAATTATAAGGGAATGTATACAAAAAGGAGAAATACTAGTCATTGCAAAGATTGCACTGATTTTAAATCAAGTCCGAAGTAAAAGAAAGAAGCTCTGTCCTTCTCCTTTCAAATAATCCCCACAAATATTTTAGCCAATGAAGACCCAAAGTGTTATTCATGAAGTAAATATGCACTTTAATGGTGTTTCATGAAAATTTAAAAACCTTTATGTTTTCAAATAAGAACATTTAATGGTAGAATTCCAGGTGGTGGAGAGGTGCTTTGGGAATTAGGAAATCCTTCTTACCCAAAGTTAGAAAAATATTTTCATAGTTGCTTTGTTATATATGCACACAAAAACATAATTAATGTCTTAAAACATGTACATTTAACCTCTTTAGTGAGAGGAAAGTAAACTGTGGTCTTCTCCTCACACTAGATCCTGGATACTTAGAAGCCTTAGAACCTGGGACATGTGGTGGCCGTGTGGCTCAGTGCCACGACAAACAAGGCACATCTTGCGCCCAACTTTGGTCTGTGTTTGTAGTCACTCAGGGAAGACATTCAGCAATGGAAAGGAATGGTAAGAAATTTGCATTCAAGGATGGGAAAGTAAATTGGCCTGTAATGAGTCAACTCACTGTCTCAATAAACAAACCTAGAAAGAAGCTCTATAATTTCAATGCATACACCCAATGCAAATTATGTACCACATTTGAGTACAATTTATACATTTAATTGAGTCCTTATAAGAACTCTGAGCTATTCATGTTATTAACCTGTTTCACAGATGGGGAAGTTGAGGTTCAACAAACAAGTAGCAGAGCCAGGGACTTGGGCTCAGGGCTTTGCCACTGCCTCACACAAGCCCTACCTCGTTCTCAACTTGCAGGTAGTTCTGAGTCCTCTTACTGCGGATCCCATGTGCCATGTGGGATCGACTCCTCCCTCTGCATACCCCCAGTGAGTAAGGTAGGTTTTCAGGAAGGCGTTTGGTTTAAAAATGAGAAGTGATGGGAATGTTTTTATTCATTGGAGCTGGTGGTATATATTGCTTGTGGGAACCCAACAAGATTAGTTGCTGGTCTTTGAGATGAGAGGTGCTGGGATAAGAATGGAAGCGGAGAGGGTGGATTTCTGCCTCACTTCTAGAAGAGATAATAGATAAAACCAAAATTATTTAACTCAAATTTATTGTCACCAAGTTGGAAACAACCCAAATTTCCATCAACAGAGGACTGGATCAAAAAACTGTGGTACATACATACATATCGCTAAAAAGCAGTGATGAACGCATGAAGCACATTGCCGCATGGGAAGAACTGGAGGAAATTATGCTAAGTGAAGTAAGCCAAGCACAAAAGGACAAGTATAACACGAGTCCACTGAGGTAAACTTAAAAAAAATGCAAAGGGGCATAGATAAAAAGCTACTATATACAAACATTTCTGGGGTGAGGTCCAGGTAGAATGGCAGAGGCCAGACAAAATCCAGGGATACATGTTAGCCAACTAAAAAGGAGGGGGTGGAGGGAATAAAAAAAATGGGTAGTGGGTAAACAGGGAACTAACCCACCCAAGATATTGTTTATATTTCCACAGGGAAAGAGGGACCAGACTTCAACCCGGTGCTCCAAGATGTGAATGCAACATATCGGCATGAAGCAGGGAACCAGTAGAGAGGTCTGAGGGTCCTGCCCCAATCCCAACTACATGGACAGCCTCCCCTCCACCCAGAAGAATTTACTTCAGAGGACGGGACTGAAGCTACAGCTCAGGAAGAGGGACATGTCTGATCAGAGCACACAGGAGCAAATGAAGGGAGAGGAAGAGAGGGTGGAACACAGCCTGGACCACCAATCCTTGAGGACGAGATCTCTGCCCAGAGCAGCCAATGCACAGAGTGGACCATATAGCCAGCTGCACTATGAAACACAACAGCCCTCACTGACTCACAGCCCTACAGGGGACAACACTGGAGACACAGTGTGGGAATTGTGCCTGATCTTACCCCTCCACACCAAGGAAAATGCTAAGGGCATGCAAGAGAGCAGCAAAGGGAGCAGAGCAAGGAAGTCCCGAGGAAATACCAAAAATAATAGACTTTGGGGCCAGGGTGTGGCACCCCATTATTGAACTATTTATAGGCTTTTCTTTTTTGTTATCATTGGGTTTTTCGTTGTTGTTATTTTGTTTTCTTTTTTTGCTTTGTTTTGCTCTGTCTTGTTTTTGTGCATACTATTATCTCTGCAGGTCTATCTAGATAAGATAGGCTGGATAAACCATTCAGAGGAGAAAACAACGGGACCTATGGTTTCAGGGGGACATTGGAGAGGGGGAGGTGGGGCAAAGGGAGTGTTATTAACAAACGCAGGGACAGGGGAACAACAAATGATCCAAAATCAGTGGCAAGGAGGGTGTAAGAGGCCTGGTAGGGCCTGATCAAGGGCAATATAACTGAGAGCAATTACTGAAACCCAAATGAAGGCTGAACATGATAGTGGGACAAGAGGAATGTAAAAGGAAATAGAGGAAAGAACTAAGAGGCAAAGGGCATTTATAGAGGTCTAAATACAGGCATGCACATATGTAAATATATTTATATATTATGATGGGGAAATAGATCTATGTGCATATATTTATAGGTTTCATATTAAAGGAGCAGATGGACATTGGGGCCTCCACTCAACTACTTCCTCAATACAAGAACACTTTGTTCTATTAAACTGGCATTCCATGATGCTCATCTTCCTGACATGATTGCTGAAGACAAATGTGTGCATAAGCAAATG
>NW_022103920.1:64130865-64153408 GCF_000313985.2 Echinops telfairi
TCTACCTATAACCTCCTCCCTGGGGGATGAACAGCAGAAAAGTGAGTGAAGGGAGACATTGGACAGTGTAAGATATGAGAAAATAATAATAATTTTTAAATTATCAAAGGTTCATGAGGGTGGGGGTGGTGGGGAAGGAGGAGAAAAAATGAAGAGCCGATACCAAGTGCTCAAGTGGAAAGCAAATGTTTTGAGAATGATGGCAACAAATGTACAAATGTGCTTGACACAATGAATGGATATATGGATTGTGATGAGTTGTATGAGCCCTGAATAAAATGATTAAAAATAATTTATTGCCACCTGTCAGTCCTACATATTCAGTAACAAAGCTGCCACTTTATGCTAAACTATGTATTTAAAACAGAAGTTGTAATTTAAACAAAGGACTATTACACCCTTGCTTTAAAATATGCAAAGGGAAGTTTCAATTGTATGGGGGTGGAATGAGAAGGCACTTGATAGCCAAGAACCACTTGACGCCCGCATCCACGCTTGAACAAGTTATTTTAAAGATAGGATTCATACTGGAAAATTAATGACCAAATTGAAATATAACCCAACAGACTAATTTAGAACTGGCTCCATTATTTTATGATAACACTGGCATCCAGCTTGGGAGGATCATTAGTTCTGAGGTCAATTAGGCAATATCTGTATATATTCTCTCCCAACATACTTTCTCCTTCTTGTAGGTCCTTGTCCTTCTCAAGGTCAGCAGTGCAAAGGAGCATGACAGAAGGAAGAATATGGAAGATGAGCCGGGGTAGCAGAAATTACAATTTTTTTCTGGTGCAATTAAGATTTTATTATGTCTAATTTGATATGACAAAAGAATATATACAACACATTTATACATTTTATAATATGAAAATAAAATGAGTGCCAGTAAATGGAAGACCCAGCGTGTTGAATTCTGCTGATGGTTCCCTGGGCTCTGCCACCATCTTAGTCCCCTCCTTCCTGAGAGCGGTACCCCACCCTCCCTTTTGTCTTTCCCATTTTAACCTGCTATTGTTTTTATGGCAAACTACATTTCTCTGTAGGCATTCCTAAATAATACACACACAATTAGTATCACTTAATGTAGAGCTTTATAAAAATGGTATCATGGAATACTTTTCTGCAATTTATTATTTTCATCCAACATTATAATTCATTCAGGTGGTTCACCACATAATTGTATTTGTAAATAGCTTCATTTTTCTTTTTTGAGCTTTAGAACACTGTGTCATAGTATGCAACTTTCTGCATTTTGCTGTATTATCCCACTGTAATACAAGTGTTCACTTATTTTGACTCTTGTATATTTGTAAGGGTTGTGTTGTTGCTGTTACTTGATAGCATGCTGGTTCTAATTCTTGGTAGCCCCATGGGAACAAAACATTGCCTAGTCTCACCCACCTTTGTGCTTGTGGGCATGCTGTAGTCCATTATTGTGGCCGCCATGTGTCTTGAGCGATTTCCACCCTCAGTTGCTAATCTTCCACCACTACACTGGATAACATTTCTGTTGTGATTCATGGGGTTTTCCTTGACACCTTTTCACAAATAGATCCCCAATCCTTTCTTCCTATTCTTTCTTAGTCCGGAAGCTCTACGGAAACATGTTGTGTTGAGCTGGATCATCTAGAGAAACAAGACCAGTGGTACTGATGTCTGTAGGAGAAAGAAGCTTATATCAAGGAGGAATCGTATATCGGGAAGGCAGTCCAGCCCCGTCCAACTCAGAGCTGATGTAGCCAGAGCTCGCTTCGGAGGCAGGTAATGCAGAACAGTGAAGCCAAAAGCATGGAGGTCACAAGTCGGTGGATGAAGTCTTGTGGATCTAAGGTTGCTGGGAACCTGCCAAAGTGCCAACAGCTCCCAGGTGATCAGCAGCCCCCACATGAAGCTGCCGTTTGAGGCAGACATGGAATCTCAGCAAGTAGGGCCAGAGGGAGAATTTCTCACTGTCTCTTATCAAAAGGTCATACCTTCAAAGAGGCATCACCAGGCTACCACCTGATTGACAGGTTAGATTCCCCCCCTACCTCCACACAGGTACCGTTCAAAAATCTAACACCATACCTGTCTGCAGTGGCTGCTTCAGCATCTCACTTACTTTGACAATGTCATCAGAAGAGATCGATCCCTGATAAGGACATCTTGTTAGGTAAGCTTGAGGAAGACCTTCAATAAGCTAGATTAACATGGTGGGTATCCAACAGTACAGATGGGAATTGGAAACGCAGGGAATCTAGGACAGATGAACCTCTCAGGACCAGGGGTGACAGTGGCAATACCAGGAGGGAAGGGGGGTGTAGAAAGGGGGAACTGATCACAGGGAGCTACATATAACCTCCTCTCTGGGGGATGGGCAGCAGAGGGGTGGGTGAAGGGAGACGCCGGGCAGTGTAATATAAGATACAATAATAATTTATAAATTATCAAGGGTACATGGGGGACAGGGGAGGAGGAAGGGAGGGGGAGGGGAAAAAAGGAAAATGAGCTGATTCCGGGAACCCAAGAGGAAAGTGAATTTTGGGAATAATGAGGGCAACAAATGTATAGATGTGCTTTACACAATTGATCTATGTATTGTGATGAATTGTATGAGCCTCAATAAATTGATTTAAAAAACAAAACAAAACACGGTGGGCATCACAAGTGAGGGCAGTTCAAGATCAGGCCGTGCTTCGGTCTGCTGTACAGAGGGCCCCTGTGAGTCCATGCTGACGCAATGGCACCTCATGAAAACAGCAAATAATAGAAATCGACAACTCCAAAATGGAGGGGGACTAACTTTATATAATAATCTCCTTTAAAAAAAACTCCAGCTCTCACAGAGCATTAAAAACATAATAAGGTCTACTAACAGAAATTCACACATACATTTCCGAAACATCCATTGTCAAAGAACAAGGGAGACCAGCAACAGCGAAGTCACAGTAGACCCACAAGATCCCTATTATCACAGGACTCCCCATTTGGTAAACCCCCTTTTTGTAGTGGTTGTTAGATGCCACCAAGTCAATTTTATCTCATAGTGATTCCCTGTGACAGAGTAGAATTCCCCAGGGAATTTCCTGGATTTTAAACCTTAAGGAGGATCGCCAGAGCTTTCTTTTGTAGCACAACTGGGTGATTTGAGCAATCGCCCTCTCAGTGATCACCTGAGTGCCTAGCTGTTGCCCCACCAGGACTACTCACTACTGTCATTAACATGGCCCCCTAAGGATGCATTTGCAAGATGGGGAAAGACACCCCCCACCCCCCCACCCCCCAACCCCGCAAGACGAAAGGTGCTTGTTTTCTGGGGGTTGTGGTTTTCCAGATGGCTGAGGTGCCATAGCCTCATTTCTCAAGAGCAGGCAGTGTGTCTCCATCTGTTGATTTTCACAATCTAACCTTTAACTCAATGTCTCCCACAAACATTCTTTAGACAAAAGGGATAGGAACCGTTGTTTTCGGCTACCCTGACTCTCAATAAATAAAGCATCACATTTAGCTTATTTTAAAGGCAAATTAACTTAGCTTCTTGGAGGCCAGGACATTGTCTCTTTTACATGTTCAGTATTTTCCTCAACTCCCCAATATTATTTCACATAAAGGCTTAATTTTATAAGTGGAGTCCCTGGATCTCAGTAAATTTGCCTCTCTTCTGAGTCACGAATTCCCAAATACCAACAATGTGGATTTTTCACCACTTTTTTGTGGGTGTGCATACATGAGCATGCACGCGCGCACACATGCACACACATGCACTTTTACCTTCAGGCAAAATGCGTTTGTGCTGGGCTTTCCAGAGAGATTTTTAGGAAAGATGTGAAGATTGGTAGCATTTCATCTCCATTCTTTTCTTAGTCACTGGTATAAATTTGAAGGCTGAGTTGACCCACTATCTTCAAGAAAGTCCAGAATGCAGAAGAAAGCCTGGCACTCTGGTTTGTAAAGATTAAAACTCAAACCCAAACCAAGTCCACTGCCATCAAGGCGACTGAGTTTCAGAGATTAGAAACTCCTCCTAGAGCCAACAACCTCATATTTCTCCCCTGGAGCAGGTGGTAGGTTTGCAACAAGGATCTTGAGGTTAGCAGCCCAAGCCCTAACCCACATGTGGCACACCAGAACTCCCATCTATAAAGACGACAACCAACAGAATTCTAGGATGCATTTCTGCTCTATAACACACTTAGTGGGTTATGGGATTGACTGCTAGCCACAAGGTCAGCAGTTTGAAACCATTAACTGCTCAGCAAGAGAAAGGTATGGCTTTCTACTCTTGTAAACAGTCACTGTGTCAGAAGCCCCCAGGGAAGTTTTACCCTGTCCTGTAGGGTCACTATGAGTCAACCTCAATTCGATGGCAGTCAGAGCTGCGACAAGAGATTTGGGTTGTTTGGATTCGTGTGAGGGAGGGAAATAACCACGTACGGTAATTTCTTTCATTTTATCCTCCTATCCCACCAATGGCTTTCTCTCTGCGTTTTCCAACAGTAGAGAATTAACAGTCTATTTCAAAATATCTAGCATTAACTCACTGGATGTTGAGACTGGGAATTAAAGTGGCTCATGGCAGAAGACACTAATATAGTTTAAAAAACCAATAACATTCACTTTTCATCTCACTTAATTGCTTTCTCTAATCTCAGTTGAAAATATCTTTTGTCTGCCTTTCCCAGATCCCAGCTAATGCCAAATTCAGTAGGCTGCTTAACTTCTAAGAAGCTTCAGGAAATGTTTCTAAGGACATGTAAGGAATAAAGGATTATAATTTCAAAGGCAAATTTTATGGACTAAAGTTTCTAAGTTCCATCTAAATTTTTACTATGTAATGCAGTAAGAAAGAAAAGATATTTCACTTTTTAAAAGGGCATGTCAGTTATTCTTGTTTATAATAGCTTTTTTTTTTCACCCTTGGACTTCAATTACATGAATTTGAGTCCATCATTCAACTCAGACCTTAGCACGGTATTAACATTCGTACTTGGAAAACCATCCTTCTCTTGTATTTTTTTTTGCATTTGCTTCTTTAAGTAGCCAAAAATGTGAACTATGTAGGTGGTGATATTTTTGTTACCCACATTTCCTGGCATCCTGTGACCAGTTGTCATTATCAGCTACTCTATGAATGGATTCAGTGGACCATTCTCCACATGCGTGGGAAGGGCTAATCAAGTGCATTACTACTGTTTGAATCTTTATACGGATTCAAGTACTATCACCTGGGGCAGAGCAAATACTTCCATGGGGGCTGGTCATCATGCCATCAGGCAAAGGTAAAAAAAGGAAAAAACCCTGCTGTTGAGTGGATTATGATTCACAATGACCCTTTGGGGTTGAGTGGAATAGTAGTAACTCCATAGGGTTTCTTATGCTGTCAGTCTTTACAGAAGCCGGCAGCCTCTTCTTTCTCCCTCAAGGAAGTGGATGGTTTCAAACTGCCTACCTCTCCATTAGCAGCCCAACACCCAGCACTCGGTGGCACAAGGACACTCAGTGAACAAATAGGAGTATGTTTCACAAGCACCAAAATACAGCTTTCGGTACAAATGGGGTTAAAAACGTGGGTCGTTTGGTGTTCCCCTTTCTTACAGAATAAACTTGTGTGCACACATGACATTTTGAACATGAACTTAGTGACAATCTTAGAACCATGGACTTTTGAAGGCTGGATGAAAACATTCTCAGCCCCCCATTTTCTATGTGGGGGAGATGGACAGCTGAAAATGATGAAGCAACTTGCCAAAGGTTTTTGATGATTTAGTGATAAACTCTGAGAAATTCTTGAACTCAGGAAAGGAACGCTGCTTTAAGACTTTTTCTTCATTTGCACAAAACGCAGTAAATTTTAACCAAGAAGTAAGTTAAGAATCTGGCGATGGATAGTTCACCAACATAAAAATCAATTAATATTAAGCTATATTCCCTGGGTGATGCAAATGGTCAATGAACTCAGCTACTAAGTACAAGTTTGGAAGTTTGTGTCTCCCCAGAGGTGCTTCGTCAAGCAGGCCTTCTCCTTCTAGAAAACAAAGGAGCACAGTGCTACCCTGATACCCATGGTGCTGCCGTGAGTCGGAATCAACCTGAGAGCAACGGATTTCCATTGACATCGGTGAGAATGCTCCTTTGAAAGAGGCGTTCATTCTGGCCTTTCTTGAAGACAGCAGCTTAACTCAGCCTTCACATCTCCACCTTGGTCCACCCCTGAGGCTTCACCAATTTTTCTCCGTTCCTTCTAAGCATAGGAAGATGTGTTTTCTTCCCTCATCACATCATTTGGGAACTTTGACTACACTTAGGCATTTCGCATTTCTCCTCAAGTTCAAGAACAAGTAAAATTTTGTTTTCATAAGCACGAATACTTTGTTCAATAACGTGGCTCCATAAGATTTCTAATTATTCTAGCAAACGCATAATGACTAGGATTTACAATTTGGTAACTTTCCATTTTACTACAAAAGTAAGCATGGTATTGAAGGGAAAACAAAGTCACAAGGAATTCTACATCATTGATAATAACTGGGCTTATCTTCCCAGTCTCTTTTCTATATTTGGCTTTCTATGAATACTTCATAACCATGCCACGTCTTTGACTGTGACGCTATAGGACCGTTTTAAACACAGACTATATATGACTTCTCTGGATGTTTACTTTTTCCACCTGTCATAAACCATTAGGCTAATCGCTGGATCCAACGAGACAGAAATACTTAAGGCTTTTGACACAAACTCTTCTCCAAAGGAGTTTTACCAGTTTACACCCTCACTTGAGTGTGTCTTCTTAAACTATCACCATTTGCTAGACAGTATTATTTTAAATTGAGATAATTACCCATTTGACAGGTGGAAAATTCTTCAACTTATCTACAGAGCCTGTTCTGACCACTCATTTATAACCACTGCTCCAGCCTCATCTCCAAACCCTGTGTCCTTTCCTCCTCTTCCTTCTGCTTCAGGTTCTCAAAGGGAAGCTTCCCATCCTCAGGGAAAGTTGCTCCCCTTAATCCAGTCAGTACTGTAGCTCTCACCTTCCAGGTGGTGCACAGTCCCTTCGGACTCTCCTATACTTGGCCTTGCTCACACAGAATTTAATCTTCAGTACCAAGAGGGGAAGGGGAAGGTGGGGGAGGAAGGGGGAACTGATCACAATGATCTGCATATAACGCCCTCCCTGGGGGACAGACAATAGAAAAGTGGGTGAATGGAGATATAGAACAATGTAAGACATGAAAAATAATAATTTGCAAATTATTAAGGGTTCATGAGGGAGGGAGGAAGGGTAGGGGAGGTAAGAGGAGCTGATACTAAGGGCTCAAGTAGAAAGCAAATGTTTTGAGAATGATGATGGCAACAAATGTACCAATGTGCTTGACACAATGGATGGATGGATGGATGGATTATGATAAGAGTTGTGTGAGCCCCCAATAAAACGATTAAAAAAAGAAAAAGAGAATGAACATAAAAAAAGGATTTGATCTTCAGTCCTCTAGTATCTTGTATCATTTTGTATTTCATATGCTTACCTATCATTTCTCGAAGAACAGAAATTAAATCATGACCATATTTAACATTTTTTGCTTCTATTTTTTTGCAAATAGTGGCCACTGAACAAAATCAGAATGGATGAGTCTTTGGGTATATTCTGGTTTAGACTAAATAAGGAAATTTAAAGCAAGATGAGGGGCAACAAATAATAATAAAGATAAATTTGAGTTATTCAGTTTCAGTAAACATTAATGTTTTCACTGTAAAATACTAATTAAAACATAGATACCTTCCAACACTGAAATTGGGAATTCACAGCACAAACTTCACTAGCACTTGCCCTTGATTGTACAGTAGCTAAGGTAAATGGAAGAAATGATGACATCAAAGAGCTGATAGAAAAATGTCAAAGGGCAGCTCAAGAAGACAAAGTCAAATATTATAATGAAATGTGCAAACACCTAGAGTTAGAACAGCATAAGGAAGAACACACTCAGCATGTCTTAAACTGAAAGAACACAAGGGAAAAAAATCAAGCCTCAAGTTGCAATATTGAAAGGTTCTGTGGGAAAAATATTTGATGATGCAGGAACATTAAAAAATGCGGAATTAACATCCACACAAAAAGATGCAAAGAATACACAGAGTCAGTATTCCAAAAAGAACTAGTCAACAGCCAACCATTTTAAGAGATGGCACATGAACAACAGCGGTGCTGAAGGGTGAGGCTCCGGCTGTGCTAAGAGCATCAGCCAAACACCGAGGCTCCAGGAATGGATGGAGTACCAACTGAGATGTTGCAGCAAGCTGGTGAAGCACGGGAAGCACTTCCTTGTCTATGCCAGGAAATGTGGAAGACAGCTTCTTAGCCTACTGACTAGAAGAAATCCATATGTGTGCTCATTCTAAAGAAATATGACTCAACAGAATGCTCAAGTTATAGAATATTATCACTGGTATCATGCATAAGTAAAATTTTACTGGGACCATCCAACAAAGATTGCAGTAGTACATTGACAGGGAGTTCCCAAAGGTTCCGGATGCATTCAGAAGGGGAACTAGAACAAGGAGTATCATTGCTGATTTCAGATGGATCTTGGCTCAAAGCAGAGGCTACCAGAAAGATTTTTACATGTGTTTTATTGACTATGCCAAGGCATTTGACGATGTGGGCTATCCATAATAAACTATGGATATCATTGAGCAGAATGGGAATTCCAGAACACTCATTGTGCTGAGGTGGAACTTATACATGAGTCAAAAGGCAGTTGTGTGAACAGAAGAGGGGAATAATGAGTAGTTTAAAATCAGGAAAGGTGTACATCAGAGTTGTATCTTCTCATTATACTTGTTTATTCTCTATGCTGAGCAAAAAACCAGAGAAGCTGGATTATATGAAGAAGAATGTGGTATCAGGTTTGGAGGAAGGCTTAATAAAATCTGCAATATGTAGATGACACAACCTTGATTACTGAAAGGGAAGAGGATTTACAGCACTTGATGAAGATCAAGGATTGTAGCCTTAAGTATGGATTATAACTCAATATATAGAAGCCCAAATTCCTCACAACTAAACCAATAGGTATCACAATAGATGGAGAAAAATTGAAGTTGTCAAGGATTTTGTCTTGCTTGTAATCTACAATCAAGGTTCATGGAAGCAGCAGTCCAGAGGTCACAAGATGCATTGCATTGGGTAAATCTGCTGCACAAGACCTCTTCAGATTATTGGAAAGCAAGAATGTTACTTTGAGAACTAAAGTGCGCCTTACCCAAGCCATGGTATTTTCAATGCCTCATGTACAAGTGAAAGTTGGACATTGAACAAAGAAGACTGAAGAAGCCTCGATGCATTTGAACTGTGGGGCTGGAGAAGAATATTGAAAGTACCATGGACTGCTAAAAGGACAAACACATCTGTCCTGGAAGAAGCACTGCCCCGAGTGCTCCTTCGAGGCAAGGACAGTAAGACTTTGTCTTACATACTTTGGACATGTTGTCAGGGTAGACCAGTTTCTGGAGAAGGACATCCTGCATGCTCAGGTGGAGGGGCAGTGAAACAGAGGAAGGCCCTCAGCAAGGTTGATTGACACGGTGGCTGCAACAATGGACTTAGGCATAGGGGCAATTGTGAGGATGGCATAGGACCAGGCAGCAGTGTTGTGTATATATATATACATGCTTGTGGTTGCCTCTGCTTGTGGTTGCCTCTGGAGAGAAGAGAGTGTAGAGTCTAGAAGAGGGAAACAAGCGAGAACTTTAACTTTCAAAGCAAAGGAGAGGGAAACAAATGGGAGCCTGGGTGCATTCTGGTGTGAGCACCTGTGGGAAACAGAAAGCTTGCTCCCAAGTCATCTCCCCCAAAGGTATGTTAGACTTAGGACACTGCTTGCAACTAATGGTAAATGATTGTCAAGTTATCTCCCTGAAGGCAGTCTGGGCCCTGTAGATGGGGTTTACACCCTACTGGTTTCCATGGAGAGCCAGAGTAGAGGTGCAACCTACTCAGTGACATCCAAAGTTAGGCTGCCATCCTGAATCTAGGATCCGCCCTTCTTGTCACATATGTGCCCCGAATCCCTCCCCTTCCTATTGCATGTATATCCCTAGATTGTCCCCCTCTCGTTGCTGTATTACCTATAGTACAACCCTTCCTGTGACATGTCTTTACCTGTAATTAGGGGGCTTGCATGCCCCCCAAAGTTATATAAGCCTTGGTTAGCAATAAAGATCCCCCTTGCCGTCTCCCTCTCCTCTCCAGCCCTCTCTCCCCTGTTCCCTTTCCCCTTGTCCTCCTTCCCCTCCCCCTCTCTTCTGCCCTCCATCTCCTCTCTCCACATGGACCACCAAGTGAGGCTGAGGTGAGCATGCTACCATGAGATGTGTCTGACTCCTTTATTTCAATCTCTCTTCTATCTCTCATGCTCTCTATGACTTTACTATAATCTTTACGTATTATCGCTATACAATTGCACCTACTGGACCTGTGATAATGTGTTAGGGGCTGGTCAACCCCGACAGGCCCCCAGGTGTTTGCTACATGCATTCTCTGATCCTTTTCAATGAGTGTCTTAAACCTAAAACCAAAGCCTGCCGGTGGATTGTGCTGTGTCTACCCCAGCTTCAGCAGTCTGAGGAGTGGCTGCGGCACTGTGTGGGCGCTCTCCATAGTGGAAGCCACGGGAGGAGGGGGGGCAGGCGGTGGCAACACCTGGGCTGCAGGCTGCTCTGTGCAGCTGGACAAGCACGTGTTTGTTACCATGGCCTTT
Organism: Echinops telfairi; assembly: GCF_000313985.2. Classification (NCBI taxonomy): domain Eukaryota; kingdom Metazoa; phylum Chordata; class Mammalia; order Afrosoricida; family Tenrecidae; genus Echinops; species Echinops telfairi. Next base: position 64,141,608 of record NW_022103920.1, read on the forward strand.
CTGTCTTTGAGCTGATCTTTCAGGGGGAAGAAAGCAGACTTCAAATAGCATCTGAGGACATGTTTATGCCTCTGCTGAGGAGCATTCCTATCCAGGCGACATACAATCCAAAAGGTCATTTGGTTTCTTATTTCCAAACATTTCCTCAGCTTTCACTACCCCAAATCATGCATACATTACCAACAAGCTCTTCAAATATGAGCTCATGTCTGCTCTGGATGAATGCTAATGAGCATCTGCATGGGCCCATGTGTTAAAACTTAGGATTTTCCCCAGCAGTGCAGGCCAAAATCTCTCCCAGTTGACTGGGGTTTCAATTACTGCCAGCTGGCCCCGCAGCCAGAGCCGGCAAGGTGTCTGGATCCTGGGGAGCCCTTCTTCATCGACTCAGCCCAGCGACTAACACGATATGCCCCCCCCCCCCATCTCTCTACACTCAGGTGATTCCAGGTGATATTTTCCGTTTGCATTTTTAAGTTAATCAGGACCTTCAGACTCACCTTCTACAGATCACAGAAAAATAAGAGTTTAATATTATATGGGGCAAGAAGAGTAGGGAAAGAGCAAGAAGCCCCAAAGTGACCGAGAAAGATTACTGTGAAGGCTGGCAGGACAAGAAGTGAGAACACACTCAATCAAGGAACTAATTCTTCCAAAGGATGGTGCTATACACAAAAAGCAACCAGGTGAGAATAAAACTGCCCATTGCACTTGGTAATGAAAGACGAGGCTTTGCACTCCCATAAAGAGTTACAGTCTCAGAAACCATGGGGGCAGTTCGACCCTGCACTATCGGGTTTTATGAGTCAGAATCAACTCAATTGCAGTAAGTTTGGGGTTTGGGTCCCTGGTTAGTACAAATGTTTGCTGTTAACACACTTGCTGCTAACCAAAAGGTTGACAGTTTAAGTCCACCCACACTTGCCTCAGAAGAGAGGCATGGGGTTGACTTCTGAATAAGTAGCCGCTAAAAAGCCCACCGAGCATTGTTTTACTGGGACACGTGCAGGCTCACCATGAGTTGGAATAGACTCACGGGTACCTGGTTTAGTTTCTTTGGCTAGAAGTCTTGTCCAGGAGAACTTCTGTAGTTTGTTGGAGGCAATGGCCTTCCTTCAGGAGTTTCCCAACTGAATGGAAGCAGAGAAAGCGTAAGAGTGGAGACTAGCAGATGGGAAGAATTTGATCATAGATTTGAAGAGATGGCAGTTGCAAGAAGGACAGGTGAATCAAGGGAGAGTTACGGGCATTTTCAGGTGAGGGAGTTTGAAGCCTATTTGCCAACGATGGGACAGGACTCAGAAATATTGGAAGGAAGGAGAACAACCAAACTCCCTGCCATCGAGTGGAGGCCAACTCAGCAACCCTCTCGGGCAGGGCAGCATTGCCTTGTGAGTTTCCCAGATGATGACTCGTTATGGGAGTAGAAAGCCCCATCTGTCTCCTGCAGAGTGGCTCGTGGTTTCAAACTGCTGACCTTGCAGTTAGCAAGACAACCTGTAACCACTACACCAACAAGACTCCTTATTGGGGAACAATCATGAAGCAAACCCGGGTGAAAGGAGATAGAATGAAATATGTAGGCCTCAGAATACAAGTAGAAAACAGGCCATTCTGTTATAAATAAGATCTGTTCCTAAATGTCTTTAAGTCTAATTGAATTTGTGGATAAGTTGAAATAGGTGCACAGGGGTCTTACTTTAGTTTTACGTATCTTACTTTGGAACAAAAAAAATGTGAAGACTTCGATGATTTAAATGCTGCACATTCAGCAATTCGAGGTGATTGTGATGAATTCATTTCAAGCACGGCCGGGTCCATCTTTCCAAAGTGAGAACAGCTTTATATTACATTAAATGGTAAATATGTGCTGGCCACAAGTCTAATGTTTGTAACTCAGGGGCTTCCTGTACTAGAGAGGGTTGCATCAAAATTGAGGATGGAGCTCAGGGTCAGATTTCTTGAGAAAGGTCACGCCCTCTTCTAATCTGCTTCTAACCAGCTTAGGGCTCCAGTTCCTGAATAAACCACCAGTAGAGGTCCATTTCCAGAAATGGATTTAGATCGTTTTCCAGAAGAAATAAAATGAGTTCAGGTAGTGGCAGAGGCAGAGTAAGAGCTTGGGGAAACAGAAAGAAATGTAGAAAGATAGGATTTGAACCTTCAGAAAAAAAGAAAACAACTGACGTGCTTTGGGTCAGAGGTTTCTTTGGTATTTAATGCTTCTGGGCAAGACAAAGCCACAGTAAATGTGACCAAATCTGGCCAACCTCTTTGCTGAGAAGTGTTCTGACTGTGATTTCCAAGATAGATTTGTTTGTTCTTTGTTGACAGTTCTTGATACCTTCAATATTCTTCACTAGCAGCACAATTCATATGCTTCAGTCCTCTTTATTCAATGTCCAACTTTCATATGCACATATGAGGCAAGTGAAAATACCATGGGTTGTATCAAAAGCTATAGCATCTGGGGTCTTAAAGGCTTGAAGTTAAACAAGCGGCCATCTAGCAGAGAAGCAAAAATCCCACATGGAAGAAGCACACCAGCCTGTGCAATCATGAGGTATCGATGGGATTGGGTAACAGGAATTATAAACCCCCAAACAAACAAACAAACAAACAAACAAAAAATCCCATATTGTTGAGAATGAGGGGAGCTCAGAGCAGAGAACCAAACCCATCTAGAGAAAATATGACATCCCCTCCCAGAAGGGTCACAAGGAAGGGAGGAGTCAGCCAGGGCAAGTATAGCACCGATGTAACACGTAATATTCCTCTGGTTCCTTGAGGCTTCCTCACACCCCACTATCATGACCTGAGTCCTGCCTTTCACTGCAGGCTAGACTGGAGCATATACATATCTTACAGATAAGATCTCTTATCTGTACAGCACATGGAATCCAGAAAAAGGAATGGGAGTAGCAATACCAGGAAGGTAGGGGGAAGGTGGGGAAAGGAGGGGAGGAAGGGGAAGTCAATCACAATGATCAATACATAACCAGCATCCTCAATCCAGGAGGACTAACAACAGAAACCATGGGGGGAAGGGAGACAGTGGTGGGTGGAAGATATGAAAATAACAATAATTTATACTTTATCAAGGGGTCATGAAGGTGGGAGGGGGGAGGGAGGGAAAAAAGAGGAGTTGATAACAAGGGCTCAAATAACAAGTAAATGTTTAGAAAATAATGATGGCAACATATGTACAAATATGCTTGATACAATTGATGTATGGATTTTTATAAGAGCGGTAAGCTCCCAATAAAAAGATCTTTTAATAAAAAAATTTAAAGAAGATAGAAAATACCATGGGTTGGATCAGGCTTGCCTTAATCCTCAAAGTAACCTCTTTGCTTTTTAACACTTTAAAGAGATCTTGTGCAGCAGAATTATCCAATGCACTATATTGGTTGATCTCTTGACTGCTAATTCCAAGAGCAGTGATTGAGTCCATGCAAGACAAAATTCTTGACAACCTCAATCTTTTCTGTATATCACTATGTTACCTATTAGTCCAGTTGTGAGTATTTTGGTTTTCTTTACCTTAAATTGTAATCCTTACTGAAGGTTACCATCCTTGATCTTCCTCAGTAAGTGCTTCAAGTTCTCCTCACTTTCAGCAAGCAAGGTTGTATCATCTGCATCTTGCAGGTTGCTCATAAGCCTTCCTCAAATCCTGATGCAGCATTCTTCTTCATATAACCCAGAATCTCTGATTATTTTGCACAGCATACAGATTGAATAAGTATGCTAAAATACCCGGACACCCACTTATTTTTTAGATTAAACTATGCGGCATTCCCTTGCTTTATTTGTACACTTGCCTTTTGATCCATGTGCAGGTTCTGCATGAGCACAATGACGTGTTCTGAAATTCCCGTTCTTCTCAAGACTATCCATTGCTTGTTAAGATCCACCCAGATGAATGCCTTGGCATAGTTAATAAAACACAAGTAAACATCTTTTAGACTTTCTCTGCTGTCAGCCAAGATTCACCCGACATCAGCAATGATACCTCTTGTTCCATGTTCTCTTCTGAATTTGGCCTGAACCTCTCACAGCCCCTATCAATGTACTGTCACAACTTTTGTTAGATGATCTTCAGCAAAATTTTGCTTGCATGTGATACCATTGATACGGTTCTATAATTTGATCTTTCTGTTGAGTCACTCTTCTTTGAAGTGGGTACAACTATCGAGCTCTTCCAGTCAGTCGACCAGGCAGCTGTCTTCCAAATTTCCTGGCAAAGATGAGTGTTTCCAGTACATCATCAACTTGTTGAAACATTTCAAGTGGTATTCCATTAAATTCTTGGAGCCTTATTTCTGGCTAATGCCTTCAGTACAGTTTGAACTTCTTCCTTCAGTTCCATTGGTTCTTGCTCATCTGCTACCACTAGTTCTTTTTGCTGCAGAAAGTTTGTGTATTCTTTCCATCTTATTTTGATGGTCTCTGCATCATTCGATATTTTGCCCACAAAATCTTTCAACATTGCAACTCCAGACAATTTTTTTCTTTAGTTCTTTCCATTTAATATATGCTGAGCATGTTTTTTCCTTTTTGGTTTTCTAACTCTTGGTCTTTTCACATTTCATTATAATACTTTAGTAATATAAAGTAAGTTCTCTTGGCCATTAACTGCCAGGAATGCCTCCTTTTCAGTGTGAAAACTCCAAAATACATCCCTACAAATTTCAAAATTGCACCTTATGAATTGATACTGCCCCAGTTGAGAACTACTTCACTCAGTCCTCCCTTGTTGGGGACAGGGTAGACACCCGAGTCAAAGGATCCATAAGTATATTCCCAGCAAGCTAATTCGTATTCAGATAATATTAGAGCAGAATAGCTCCATGAGGTTTTCTTGACAGTGTTTTTTGAAAAAGAGTAAAATGTAGATGGAAATGTTTCAACAGTTGTGTGATAATTGAAGGGTTAAAGAAAATGTGGCAAGTAAGATAGGCACTTAGATAGGTTCTCACGAACACAAACATTTGACAAAGGATAGGAAAACAGGCTGTCTGTCCATCAGATTACTTTGCTGTAATTCACACCGGTAAGTATGTGCATTTCCTTCACAGAAATGGACCTGCATTCTAGATGGGCTACCCTAGATAGCTATTGCTTTATTAAGATGATTTCACGGAGGGGAGAGACGCAACTCCTTTCCCCTCCATTGTACCTCTTTTCCTTTTCTACGCCTCCTGTTTGGAAGCACACAGACTGCTACACAGAGGGCTCCTCCACATAAGCCTGGTTATCCTGGTCAAGGGGTTGCAATCACTCTGTACAGGAATCTACAGCTTCTTTTCTACAGGGAAGAAAAGACTTCCTCTGTTCCCAGTTATGCAAATCTCTTGAAGTCAGGGAACCATTCTTTACCGTTCAAGAAGAAATGGGTAAATAGGAGGGGTTTCTTTGCTAAACTTTCAAGGGTAATAAAAATGTAGAATATTATTACAAGAAACCAGTTCCGGTGAGTCAACACCCTGTACTTTGACGTTACCTTATTCATGAACATATTCAGAATAATGAAGTGACATTGTGCAGGAAACTGATATGCTTATTTGCTTCATGGACCATTATTGGACATAATCAGTTGGTTTGATCAAATATTTACTTGATTTTATTCCCCTGTTCCAATCTACATCCTGGAAATCTTATGCCAACTGGACAAATCTAAAAAGTTATTGACCAAGAAAAATCAACATGGTTAGCCCCATAAAAGATAAGGAACATTTTATGTATGCAATCGTTTTATAACAGTATAATTAAAGCATTTCAATGAAGCAAGTCCTCAGGCTTACTTTTTAGTTTGACAGTTGGTATACTATTCCTTTAGTCAATAGCATTTATTGAGCATTTACAATGTACAAGACAAAGCACTATGTTTGAGCATGACTAGGACACAAAATTTAATCAGACACAGATCATGTGAATAAAAATTTTTAAATGTATGAGTGAAGTCACTTAAATAACTAATGATTAACAAAGTAAATAAAAAGTGATCAATTCCAGGATAAATTATTAGGACATTTTTAGGAGTGGCTACCGCATGCAGTGTATGTACATTTTCAGAATCCTAAGACTGGTCTGCAAGAGCAATTGAGCAGGGGGTTGCCTAAATATAATGAATTTAGTAGAATCTTCTGCTTTCCAATTTTCCCAGCTCACCTATTCCCAGATGTTTATAGAGCAGGCCTGAATCAGGGTCACACATCACCCATAATTAGAAGTAATGCTTAAAATGTCTTTCTTGGAAGTGGAAACACATTCACATTTCACACTGTAGCCAAAATACCTAGCATCATTTTTTCCCCCAAAAATGTATTTTGGTAGAAAGAGGAGGAAGAAGGGAAGACACAGCTGGGTGTCTCAAGGGAAAGTAGTAGAAAGGACAAGAGAGAAGAGAAATAGAGACACAAAGGTGAAAATGGGCTTTGAGATCATTTACTTATTTCACAGCATCACCTGTGAAACCATCAGATTTACTCAGAAACCATTTGGCAATCTAAAGATTTTTAAAATTTTACTTTATTTTATATGTTTGTATATTATAATTGTATTTATTAGATGAAAATTTATATACACAAACATGTTTTGTGTTTATGTGTATATACATCAAATATATATATTAATACATGTGAATAAAATGCTTATATGGTCTTTGAAACTGAGCATCTATTAGGCACGTTTCATGTTTAAAAATCCAACCTTGTCTTGAGACTTTTGTGAAGAGTCCCAGGGTAGGAAAACCTAGATCACATCTATTTCAGGAAACTCCCACCATGTTAGTCAGAGGCCACCAGAGAAGGCTTGCAAACGCTTTCTCTCCTTCCATGGAGATCTTGTGTTATAAATCCCAACTAGTTTGGATGTATTCTTCTGGTGTCTTTTCCTCCTCCCTACTAAAGTGCTTCATCGGTCATAATCCTTTAATGTCATTTGTCTCTCAAGACTATCAGACTTCCTGGGTCATGGTCATTGGTGCCAGAGTCCCATGGTCCTGCTGTTCCTCTCTGCATGTCTTATCTGGCTTTGGTTCTCTCAGATGCACCTCACTTTATATGGTATAAATGACTTTCTTCATCTTCCTCCAAAAAATCCAGACTGCCCCTTAATGTTCTCTATTTCAGTAAATGTTACTTTCACTCCAAACTAGAAGCCCAACAGTCATCCAAGATCCCGCTCTTTCCCTAACCGTTGAGCCATTCGGTGACTGTTGTTATTGTTAGGAGCTATCAAGTCAGTTCTGACTCACAGTGAGCCCAGGGGAGAGTCCAAGGGCCAGAATAGACCTGTCCTATCTGGTTTTCTTGGCGTCAATCTTTATGGGCCATCGGCAGGTCTTTATCCTGTGGCATCACTGGACAAGCTGTAACCACCTTTCATCCACTAAGCAATTATGCCACCGGGGCTCCTTGTTCAATCACTAAACCCTGTTAATTCTATTCCAGAAATGTTTTTCCAATTTGTAGCTCTTGTTATTCACAGTGCCCTTTACGGTAGGCTTCATTTTCTCTCACCTGCATTATCCTATCGCATTTCTCAGCCTCTAGTCGCCTCTTTCTCCTCCTCCTATTTATCTTTCACACTGTCACTAGATTTAGTCCTCCTGCAAACCAAGACCCTTGCTTTAAAACCTTTCTCTGTGGCCACCTGGCTATCTGTCTATAGATGAAGTCCAAGCCCATTAACTTGAGACAAGAAGCTATGCATAACTGGTCCTCAAATTCTGTATGGCTTTAACTTTCATCATTCAGCCGCATGCACCTGGGCTACAGTGACACTGAACTTGTTCTCGTTTCTTGAACGGTCATGACATTTGAACTTCCTCACTTGGGCCAGTTTGCACAGATGTTTTTGCCTCCTTACCTTTGGGAAGTATGTAGCTCTTCTCCGGTCTAAGTGGTGGGGCAGCTCTGCCACAAAGCCTCCACTTCCACATCACACGCACAGAGCCGCCCGCCCGGGCCCACTGCACATATTGGAAGTGGGAGGCAACTAACAAGAGTGTGGCTTGGAGTGTGGGCTCTCATGCTGGGGCTGTGAATGCTCTTAGAGATGTCAGAGGGAGCACGGTGGGAAGTGGATGCTCAGATGGATGCAGGAGCATTGTAACGTGGTATGATAAGTTTGCAAAGCCTGGTTAGTGGGTAGGTTCAGATAGTAAGTATAGGGTTAATCTGTTTAAGTGCACAGGGTTATTTTGGTAATGGCAGGGAATGATACAAAAATAATCATTTAAATATTTAATAAATATTTCAAGATATTTATTAATTACTTATATAATTAATTACTTACAAAATATGGAAGAGACCCCATAGCTATTTCCGAACTGGAAATCTGGAAAGGAGAGGCCAGCTTTTAGACCCAAGTACCTGAAAGTACGCACACCTCAGCAGATTCTTGAGGGCCCAGGGCATGACGTTCTTTGATATGAAAGAGACAGAACATGCCATTTTAAGCTCTCAAAGTAAACAGCTATCAGCGCTGTAATTTTATCCCCCCTCGGGCTCTGAAGTGGATTCACGGAGTTCTTCCCAAGACGTTCCCAGCGCAGTTTGAAACAGTGATGAGCTAAACATGCAGATGTTTTCAACCATTTTTTTCATCAGGGGTCTTTTCAAAGAGAAGCAAAGAGATAGCTAAAGCAATGAAACATCACTCAAAAGCCCAGGACAACCAGATGCTTACAATTTCAATGCCCTTCTTGTTTTATGTAAGATATGTGTCAATCTGGTAGGCCTACTTCTGCCACTGTTAATGAATATTATGTTTTGCCTTATTGCCAACCCCCATCTTTTGTGTAAATAGTGTCCAAACAGTTAAACATTTAATGTGTACAAGTTAATAATTCATGTATTGCAATTCATAGGCAGCCTACACTTACATAACCCTCTTTTCTCAACTATTTTAAAAATTCTTTATCATTGTCTAAATTAATGACACTCTTAATAGAATGACCTTATAGCCAAGGGAGATCATTGATAATGTTCTCTAACATAAAATGATATCTCTAAGGTGAACCAAAGACATCTAAATCATAGATGTATGAATAGATTTGGGGTTCACACGTCATTCTAGCCCCAATCTAAGAACAATTAGTTCTTATGACATGACCCTGCTTGAAACTCATCCTCATGAAGAGGTCACTGAAAATATAGATGCTACAGTGAAATGTAGTGAAGAAACTAGATGGTGCCTGGATATCAGAAAGAATAGCATCTTGGGTCTTAAAGGTTTGTCTTCAAACAAGCAGCCCTCTAGATGAGGCACCAACATGTAGGAAGTTCACCATGGAAGTCCACAGGCAAAAGAGTGGAACAAATGCTTGCTTCTCCAAAGTGTCACTGAACTGTGAGCGATTAGCTTTACCTAAGCCAGGCTTACCTGTAATAAATTAGTATCCAGTTGCCTCTGGTTTTAGGAATAGCAAACTGCCTGACCATTCAAAAATATATTCTTCATTGACCATGGTCTATTACTGACTCCTTTGGATGAGAATGATGTTGTCTCTTTAAAAAAAATGTGATGCTTTTCATCACTCTAATTACATTTACAACTCAGTGAGATTGAATATACCAGTAAAACATGGGTTTGAAAGTTTTGGAGTCAAAGATAAAGCAGAAACTGTTCCACATTCAATAGGTTCGAGCAGGTGGGCTGGTACCCAGAGTAGTTGGGGAACAGTATGAGGCATCAAAGGCCCGTGTAGGGCCTACTCTCAGGTGGGCATAGGAGGAACGATGGAGCCAAACTGAAGCCTGGAATTACATTAACCATCAACTCATTTGTGGCACAAACTGGTCCTCTGTGGACCCTGGCCAAATGAGTTATCAGCTGCCTAAGAACTGGAATGTGTTTCACTGAAAGCAGTGTTTACCATAACTTAGTAATACATGAGCACATGTCCTGGGATGTATATACCAATGAATGTGAAAGGGTAAAGGTAATGTGGGGAAACCCATCAGATTAATGTTGAATGTAAGATGAATAACCAGATATAAATTTCTGATATCAAGCTATCTTTCCATTATTGTGTAATTATAAAATTTCCTATTCTCTGATTTTAAGAAATGTTATAAGTTTATAAAGTTATACCTTTATAATGGCCACCTTACGTATGCCTGGTCTTGCATCCTGGGACACGTCCAGGACTGCGTGGAGAGCTGTGGCTGTGTGGGCACTCTCCCTGACCAACAGGATGCCCTCCCCCTGCTTCAACTTGTCCTTGCTGGGTATGGCTGTCAACTTAGCCACCACCTCCACCCTAGAGTTGCTTGTGCCTCTGCAGGCAGTGGTAAGATCCAGAATAAGCCTTTCCCCAAGCGCCTTCCCAATGTTTAGATGATCTTCAAGTTTAGATGATCTTCAAAGTTTAGATGATCTTCAAGTTTAGATGATCTTCAAAGTTTAGATGATCTTTAGATTTGTTTGCCACACACGTTCTGAGCTGTAATCACAAACTCCGGATCCAGAACCTTTGCACCAGTGAGCTCAGCCTGGAAGGTGAATGTTGAGGAGCACTGCAGGTATGAAATCCGGAGGACTGAAGATTGGTCTAGATTGAAGGGGGGAAGGCAGAAGGGGACAAGTGGAAACGGAGACTTGGATTCTTACTTGCCTTTTCTACAAGTATGGAAAAGTTGACGGTTGTCTCCCATCTGTTCTCTACACCTGAGTCTTTTAAAAATAACACATTGCAGAACTATGTTAACACCTATTATGCTATATAAAATAAAGCATGCATGTTCCCTTTCCTCAAACTGAGCATACATTGAAACAAGTTGGTGCACTCCCTTTGAGTAGATCTTCCTTGTTACATTGTTTTCATCTCAAGAGGCAAGGTCCTGAATTTGGTCTTTATTATCCCACCATTTGTCTTTACTATGAATCTGAAAGTGGATATTTAATCCCTCAACCATATCCTTCTACCAAAAAAAAAAAAAAGGAGAGTTACTCATTGGCATGGCCAATGGATTAAGGAATGGGGTTAAAAACAATCGAATGTGGGGAATGAATGATTGGGGTTCTTAATTGTATGTAAGAATAGCTCACTCTAGCTACTCCAGTTATATTCAGTTTATGTCACTTACAACGATGACAATAATGGCTTTCATGCTGTTAAGGAGGTCAAAAGTCTACACTGTAAACCTTTCGAGGGACAGGAACACAGACAATACTGGTAAACAAACAACTCCTATTTGAAGATTGTGATCCCTGCTTGATGCAAATGCTCGAACGGACTGTCTACTAACAGAAACATTGGCTGTTCAAGGCCACTCAGAGGCACTGCAGACAAAGGCCTGGGGGTGTCCTCTGGAGCTCACTTTGGCTCTGGACACTGGGGTAGCCATGAGTCAGAATCAACCAGCTGGTTGGTTTGTTATTGGTATTTAGACTTTTCCATTCAGAGCAATTGCCAAGTGACCAGGCAGTAAAAATTGTCAGGGCTTCATTTGTTTATTCATACCCGCCCATAATGTACCCATCCTAGCAAGGAAAATTATCAGCTAACCCAGCAATCATGTCTGAATTTGTTGCCACAAAGGATCTCAGACTGGTCCTAAATCCATAAGTCTTTTGAGGGACAAGGCAGTTAAGGAATTTTCTGTAAAAAATTTATCCCTGCTTATTTCTGCTTTTAACAATTAAGTTAGCTTTAGTTCCATCATCCTACCAACCTCTTGCCTTTTGACTAATCAATGTTCTTCTTTCTGGACACTCTTTTAAGCCTAAAGCATTTATCCATGGAAGCACTGGGGTCTTGTGAAATATAAAGAACTCCTGACTGCACC
>NW_022103920.1:64155647-64157133 GCF_000313985.2 Echinops telfairi
CCATAGAGCAAATAAAGCAGTGTACTTCAGGGCAGGAGGCTGCCTTATGGTGTACGTTGCTTCTGGTTATTTAATTGGTGCAACTGGACTGAATGCTTTCAAGTTGAAGTGTCTAGTGGAGTGGCATGCCCATTTGGCATTTATTGGCAGTCCTAAAAGAACTCTGTAATATTGCTTAAGCAGGATAGAGGCCAGGTCCAGAGGCTGAGGGCCAGAGACAGGTCTGCCTCCTGGCACAGCAGAGAAGAAAATGTCTTGACTGAACAACTGTATCCTGAGCATTTCTCACCTGAATTGAAACTGTTAATTTCCTTAATAAACCTCAAAATCGTGAGCATTGTCTATGAGTTCTCTGTGGCCCTTACAATAAGTTATCAAACCCAGCAGAGAAGTAGTTGAGTGCTATGCCAGGGACAAGTTGATGTCTGAATTGGTAGGAAGTTTATGGGTGGGGTAGGTCTGAATTCTGCCTTGGGCAATTGGTCTTGGAGGTCAGCTGTGGTGCCCACACCATTTCCTCACTAATTCCATGGAACAGCTCCTTGTTCCTGCAGTGTCTCTTCCCTGTCATGAAGCATATCAGCTCAATTTCCTCACTAATTCCATGAAATATCTCCTTTTTCCTGCAGTGTCTCTTCCCTGTCATGCTGCATATCAGCTCACTCTCAGAGGCCTGGAAATGAACTGGGTGTTGGAAGCATACATCTGCCACTGCCCTGTCCTGGGTAGCATCTGCAGCAGTGAGTGGGAGGAGAGAGTAGAAGGCAGGGTTAACATGGCAGATGGCAGAAACAGAAATACAGAAGATCTCAAGACAAAGGAGCAGTGGCTCCAACTCAGAAAGACAAAAGATTATAAGCAATAAAAGTAAAGTTTAACAGAACAAACATAAAGGTGCAGCTTGTGACAGGCTTTCTCTTTTCATTTCTAACTTGAGGCCATTTGGGCAGGGACGTCTGTTGTCTCAGCTATTCAGTGTGGGCACTAGCATCGGCCCCAGGGACCCAACCCTCTCACCTCTTGTTTGTCTGGATACACCGCACGGGATCCAAACCTTGACCTTCAGAAAAATCCCAAAGAGGAAAAGGTCCCCCTTTCTCTCCAATTGTCTGGATGTAGTGGCTTTGAATCAAAACAAAACAGTAAGAGCTCGCTATGGACATTCTAGCCTTTCATTGCCTGCTTTTTCTTTTCAATGATGCGTGGAGATGAGTAAGGAACAAGTTTTTGGATGTTTAACAAATATTTGTTGAATAAAAGCATGAATGCATAACAAAATTAATCCAGGCTTTGTGATTTCTCTTCTCCTTGGAACAATTCCTAGAGGAAGTAGTTCAGGAAAAAATGGGGCCTTGTTCTGAAATGCAAAAGGTCATGTGGAATAAGAATCACCTGGCCGTTTGCCGTCTTCCAAACTGATGAGAGCACCATAAAGCTTCCTTGCAAGACGTTGAACTACCTTGTAAGACGTTGAACTACCTTACAA
>NW_022103920.1:64157597-64161256 GCF_000313985.2 Echinops telfairi
TCATAGTTGTTACTCAGCCCTTATGCTTATAGTTGTTTGCCCTTAGTAGTTTGAGTAATATTTTAGATTGTTTGATGTGTCTTTGCAGTGAATAAACCGAGCATTCGAAAATGTCTAAGAGCGTTAAGTAATTATTGGTCGCACCGCTCATGACACAAACAGCTCACTTCCTTGCTCCCAATACGATGAATCGTATTTCGACCTCTGGGAAGAGGCCACCAAGTAGGGCCAATTCCCTCACCACAACCCTCTAAGTTACAGCTGGGATTTTCTGCGTCGAAAGAATTCATAATATGAATATGGTAATTTTTACAGACACAAAACTCTCAGTTACCCTCACGGATTGATCATCACTGTGAGCCCTGGGTCTCCGTTTGGTATTTGTAACCCCTGCTTCATGAAAAAAGTGTAAGAGTCAATACGTGTTGGAACTTCGAATTTTTACCAAGCACGTCTTGCCTATATTCCTGGAGATCCAGACTCTCAAAGTTCTCCTCCATCACCTTCTCATCGCCTTCCTTCACACATTACCTGGTTCTGCGTGATGTTTCTTCACAGTGCAGGAGGATCAAGGTTGGTTGTATGTGTTTGCCCATGGGGGTTGGAATATCTATTTTATCATAGCATGCTAAAGTCAAGTAAATATAACTAAAATTTGGCTGATTTGACTGGTATCACTCAAAGACCTGTGATTCATATTGCTATAAATATATATAGAAAAGAAAAAGCTTTGGAGAAGCTTATTTATAATCCCGATGTACCATAATCTAATTCATAATGAACCAAAAATCTCAAGGACAAAGAGAATTGAGGTACCATATGAACAGTTCATGGCCTTCAGGAAGTTCAACTATTAATTAAATAATATTGTCCATGACTTAGCTGGTTTACAAAGCTACAGTGCTAATGTTTCTTGGACTGTATGCTCAGTTCCTACTTAACTCAGCGTCTACCATGAAGGCTCGAAGGACCCTGGGCTCTTGGAGTTTTCTTTGCTTACCTTTGGCAATATTTCCCAGAAGTATGCTGACAATTTTTACCACTTTCTTCAGTATGCTTGATATAATCCCATATCCCAGATCCAACTTCAGTCCAACTAAATGAGAATAAAAAATCAACTAAATGGGTAAGGAGGGAGGAGAGGGGTGAAAATGCACTTGGCCATACACTTGTCACAACATGAGAGCCATTCTTCCAGAAGGCCTGGCGGGCTTTCTGAGGGGACTCCTAGAAGGAGTCACAGAGAGGTGGTTGGAAGCCATTGTAATTTGGAGAATCTCGGCTCTTCTAAAATGATTTTCTAGGTTATTGACTTCCAAACATACATCAGCAGAACCTTTCATTTTTAAACTGTCATAATAAAATATTGCAGACACAAAAAATAATACAGAATAAGACAAACATGACCCGATAGACATATATCAGATTCCATTGAAACCCCTATGTGCACATGGCTTAGGCAGTGGATGCAAACAGCAAGGTTGATGGTTCAAATGCACCAGCTGTTCCTCAGGAGAAAGATGAGATTGTTCCTTTCTGTAAAGATTTACAGTCTCAGAAATTCTGTATGGGGTCATTATGAGTCTGAATCAACTCCTATGGGCCTGGGTTTGTGCACATGACATAATGATATTGGGGTTCATGATTTTTAGATCCATATCCCAATCCCATTGTTCTGAGGAGAGAAAACTTCTATTGAAATTGATATTTGTCATTTGTATCTATGTTTTTATGCTTTATAAATTAAACGCTTTCTACATATATAAATACCTTTATATGTATAGAGAAATGACATTTATATTCTAAACCATATATACTATTATTTTGAATATTTTAACTTTAAATGCATTAATATTGTATTTATGCATATATTTTAAAAATCTCAACATTTTATCATTTATCTGTGTACATGTATCTTGTCCTACTTTGTTAATTTTCTCTGCCATGTAGTATTCCCTAATATAATTAGACTACAATTTAACAATTATCCTGTAAAGGGAAATTTTGTTGGTTTCTAACATTTTTCTATGACAAATAATACTTCAATGAATACTCCTTGATACATTTTTGCATACATACATACATCCCTGGGAAGAAACTCTCTCATAAAAACAAGTCTTATACCGGAGTACAAGAGTAAACATGAGATGTCTGATTGAAATGAAATACTTAATTCTCTCTCTTGTATTCACCTCCAGCACTTCATTGGGAATTGGACTGGCTAAAATCTAAGGTCCTTTTCATCTCTTCCATTTGTGCCCCTCAAGGGATTGACAATACAGTGTCACAGGCTTGCTTCCACAATTTAACTGAAGAGAGCTTGGAACAAATTTGTTGCAAGAGTCAGACTACAAAGAACAAATTCACTGAATGCTTTTCTCCACCTTGATATCCCTTGAGTTAGACACCATGCCATAGCACAGTGGGCCCACAGTTGACGGTGTGCTCAATGGGTCTCATGCCATTAAAACAAGCTCGCCCCCAAAGCAAACTCCCCTTAGACGGCCAGTGGGGACGGGCAGGAACTATCGACTTTCTTCATTCGAGTTGCAGCTGGGAATGGTCTTTTGTCTCCTGGGAGCTTGTGGTGTTGGAGCCCCAGAACCCTGCATAGGGATTTGTATCAATTAAATTAAATCCTAAATATGCTCAGTATCCAAGCTGGAGATTCAGGAAAAGGAAGAAAACTCTGTTCTGTTTCCTTATTTGAGGATGAGCAGGCAGGAATGTGTAGGAACCACTTCTGACCTCGTTCCATTTACTGAAGAACATGCTTTACTAGACTTGGTTTTTGAAGAAGATGGATTAAAGATCCTGCCTAGACACCGGGTAGTCAGCTCACCAAGTGATAGATAGGAGGGACCCTGAAAAACACTTGCCTGAGATTTTACCAACCCGTTTTCTAATTTAAAAAAAAAAAAGAAAATCCAGAAATTATGAGTCATCTCTTAAGAAAGGTGTCTTAGTCAATGATACTTTGGTGTGAATTCATTTTCTTCTGCTTATTTGTAGAGGGGTGAGCGTGACCGCATCCAATCAGGGCCTGGTTCAAAGGGAGCTTTACTTTGCCAGGGAAGTGCTTGAGGCCCAGGACTCTGAGTGAGGGGTCAGGAGAGCATCTGGAGAGGTGGAAGGAAATGTGAGGGTTCATGAAAGATCACTAACCGGAAACCTATGGTTGGCTAACAGAGCTCTATGGAGAAACCCCCACCCCCACAAAACCCCCAAGAGCAGGGACTTGGCACCAATATCCCTGGGAATGCTGCATCTTTAGACAGAGTAGGTCTGACGATGATTGAGAGCAATCATTTCTTTTACAACCTTTGGATTCCTGCAATAGTTAATACATAAGATGCCCAATAAACATTTATGACTAACTAGCTGCCTTTAAGAAATTACAGAATTTCCTAGTAAACTTGAAAGCTATTGTGGTTTCATTGCCAGGCCCTGAGGGAAAAACTGTAAGACAGCCAATAACTATCTAAGGGTCAGCTCCCTGCTCAGGAATTTATTTTGTACTCCTTGATAATATAGGCATTTTTTGTATAATTGTTAACAATAACTACTCCATACAGCTGTGTTTCCCTATAATAAAGGCAAATGGTTTGTTTGGGTCCCTTAATCACCAGTTCCCCTTCAAAAGACCTCCAGGCTTCCTG
>NW_022103920.1:64161652-64167632 GCF_000313985.2 Echinops telfairi
CACATATTTCCAATGGTCTTAGGAACGGAGACACCACTTCTCTATCCATCTCTAGGCGGGTCCGCCCACATGCAGATATGCCCACATACCAGTACCCGGTGTGAAGACTGTTACCCATGCTACACCATGCTTCAAGACAAAACTTCATCGATCCATCATTAGAAATAAATATTTCACAACATATAATTACATATTCTTTTTGTGATTCATCACTACGCTTTAATTATGTTCAATTTGGAACAATGAAAATACATCCTGCATATCAGATATTTACATTAGAATTCACAACAGTAGCAAAATTACAGTTATGAAGTAGGAACGGAAAAAATTTTATGGTTGGAGTCCCCACAACAGGAGGAACTGTATTAAAAGGTCACAGCATTAGGAAGGTTGAGAACCGCTATCCAGATGAACTGCTGTCTATCCAGATGAACTGTTTCCATGCCCTCCAGTGAAGTGCAGTAAGAAAAAAAGGGTCAAACACAAAGATGATCAAAAATTGTAAAATGGACATCTGGCTGCTACTCAAGAGTATAGGAAGCTAGAAAGAATATTCTTCTTGTTGTTAAGACAGCAACAGCAAAAAAATGCTAACTCATCTGTGAAAGGACAGCTTTCCTTGCCAGTATCTTAGAGCTGTGATGGCAGGGCAACCAGCTAACTCAACTTGAAGGGAGAAGAGGTGCCTACAAGAAGATTCCGGGTGGGAACACTTGCTTTTCTGGAGTACACCAGTAGGCGTACAGGCTGATAGGAACAATTCAGCTGGAATTGTTAACAAATTTCTAGTGGCCAAGTGTGGTTACCAATGGAACTCTTTGAGAGCTATAGAGACAGGGTGGGTTCATTTCCATTCACAGACTCTTCTTCCTCTACTTAACCAAGTGATCCAGAGACGCTGTGGGCAGGGGGGGATGCCCAAGAAAGCGTCCTCTGGGATGTAGATTGAGGGGAGGGGAGCAGCAGCCCCCAAGGGAAAGGCACGAAGCCCCCACCTGGGTCCTGCTTCCCTATCTATCCATAAACAACAGTCATACACTGGGGAGAGAAGGACAGCAAACATTGTCACCTTTGTAACACAAATGATGTCCCAATGGAAATTGAGGGAAGGAAACACACTACACCTGCTAGAATGAGTGCTGGACCCAGACAACATTTAAAGACTCCCTGCTGCTTGGAAAGGATCAGGACATCATCCTCAGCTCAGACCATAAGAGGTCTCCTTGGCGCTGTGGGCTTTGCATTGGATTAACTAGAAGGTTGGTGGTTCAAACACAAGGGCCCCTCCATGGGATGAATATGTCTACTATGCTATGAATGTATAGTCCTGGAAACCCTATATCGGGTCACCATGAGTCAAAATCAACTTAATGGCAGTGGGTTTGGCCTTTAGATAGAAAGATGAAGAGGACTCCCTGGTTGGTGTAAATGGTCAACATGCTCACTGCTGATGGAAAGTGTGGCGATTCAAGTCCACCCAGAGTCTCTAGAGAAAGACCTGGGAATCCACTTCTGAAAACTAAAATCAGACTTTGAAAACCTTATGAAAGATGTTTTTTATATGTAATGTGGCACACATAGGGTTGATATGCATCCAAATCAACGCTACAGCAATCGGTAAAGACAGAGGAGTAGAAATGCTGGGCAGAACCATCAGAGACCGTGTCTGCTGCAGAGGCCCAAAGAGCTGGCCTAGAGCTGACAGTGACCTCAGAGAGGACCCAGAAAAGACTCCCCGGGAACCCATGTCCCTTCTGAACTCAACACTAAAGGAATCAGTGTACCGAGGGTAATCATTGCAACAGTGAAATCCTAACTACATTGACTCAACCCCACACAAAAAGCACAGGAAAATACAAAGGAATGTGCAGTTATAGACATAAATGTGATGTAACCCTCCTTAGAAAATATTTTGAATCGAATAAAAATGAAGACACAATGTAACAAAATATGTGAGTTTCAGGAAAGGAATATTTAGAGAGAAATCTATAGCCTTAAATACTTGTATCCAGAAAAGATCGATTCTCAACTCAATCACTTCAGCTTCCACCTTAACAAACTAGAAAAATCACAAAACGCTGCTGCAATGCAAACAGAAGAAATGATACACTGCAGATAAGATATTCAGGGCATTGAGAACATAAAAACAGTGAGGGCAAAGAAGAGCTGTTTTTCAAAGAAGTTTAAAAATAGACAAACATCTAGCCAGAATGATGAAGGACTAAACAGAGAAGACACAACTCTCTGTGCTAGAAGTGGAAGAGGGGCCATCACCTAATCCTATAGACATTAAAGGAATAAGGAAATACATCACATAGGAGACACTAAAAGCAAATTTGTGACCATAAATTCAGTAAGAGATGAATTGTAAAAAGTCCTTGAAAGACAAAAACTATAAGCC
The DNA here is from genome assembly GCF_000313985.2 of Echinops telfairi. NCBI lineage: Eukaryota > Metazoa > Chordata > Mammalia > Afrosoricida > Tenrecidae > Echinops > Echinops telfairi. The sequence goes on from NW_022103920.1 coordinate 64,164,054, forward strand.
TTCACACAAGAAGAAAAGAGTGTAATATCTATTAGATCAATAACTTCAAATCTCCCAGCAAAGAAAATTCCAGACCTAGAAGATTTAAGGACAAAGTAGCCCCAGCACTAAAGAGGCCCCTCCAGAACGCAGAGGGTCTACTTCCAACAGCTTTTCATTACCCTGATACGAAAGCCAGACAAAGGCATAGCAAGAAAACAAGTCTAGAGACCAATGTTCTTCATGAATAGAACATAAAACCCCTCAACAAAGTGCTAGCAAATCAAATCCAACAATAGATTACACCGTCACTTAATGGAGTTTATCATTACAGAATGCAAAAGGGTTAAACCTTTGACTTTCAGTCACAGAAACCAGCACCGAACCAGCAGATGAAAAGAGGAAAACCATATGATCCTCTTTAAAGACGAGAAAACGTCCAATAACCATTGATGATAAAACTCTCACAAAGCAGGAACAGCAGGGAACATCCTCAGCCTGATGACATCTGAAAAACATAAACAAACAAGTGCATCTCACAACAAACAGACAACAAAAGGTGTCTCTATGAGCAAAGTGTATCTAACAACATACTTAATGTTGGAAGAGAAAAGAGGAAACTTTTACCCCCACCAGATCAGGAGTAAGGCAAGGAGGTCTCCTCTCTGTTGTATTCAACAATGTTTTGGAAGTTCTAGCAAGTACAATAAGGTAAGAAAAATAAATAAAAGGCCTCCATGTGGGAAAGAAAGCAGGCTGACTCTATTCACAGAAGGCATGATTGCCTAGATGGGAAATACAAAAGAATAGATACAAAAGGTATTAGACTTACTGAGCTTACATCTGCAACCTTGCTAATTTATTTCTTAGTTCTAGTACCTTTTGTCTATATTATCAAGAGAAATATTTGTATATAACATCAACAGACTTCATTATACTTCTATAAGTTAATAGTAAAGAAGTTGAAAATGATAACATGACATCATACTAAAAATCCTGAAATATTAACACATAAATATTTACCATGTACAAGATTAATATGATAAAAAACCAAATACCTAAATAAAGAGATAAACATTATCATGCCTCCCAAGTTCCTTCTGTATTTGTCTCATAGATAATGAGATGATAACGTATGACCCTTCTTGCCGCTAGACACCATCAAGTTGATTTTGACTCATAACGACACGACACCACGTACAAGGGTAGCAAACACTGCCTCGTCCGGTGCCGCCCTCACAATTACTGCGGTGTCTGAGCCCATTGTTGCGTCTACTGTGTCAATCAGTCTTCCTCTCTTCACTGGAGTGCTATTTTACCCAGTATGATGTCCTTCTCCAGGGGGCGAACCCTCCAGACAGCCTGTCTAGAAGTCTCACCATCCGCACTTCTAAGGAGCATTTAAACTGTACTTCTTGCAGGATACCTATGTTCATTCTTCTAGCCCCCCTGCTTTATTCAATATTCTTCCCCAACATCACAATTCAAGGCATCAATTCTTCTTTTGTCTTTCTTATTCATGTCCACCTTGTGCTTCTATAAAGGGGGTTAAAGGGCCCTGGCTGGACTCAGTTGTACCTTTGTCGTCAAAGTGACATCTTTGCTTCATAACGCTTTAAAGATGTCTTTTGTAGCAAATTTGCTCAAATACAATGTATCATTTATTTCTTGATTGCTGCTTTCCTTGGCTTTGATTGTTGAGCCAAACAAATTGAAATCCTTAACAATGTCAATATTTCCTCCATTTATCATAAGGTTCCTTATGGGGCCAGTTGTAAGGATGCTTGTACACCAGAAAGATCTTTACTTATGTATTACTGATGACACAATGACGTTTGCCTACGTGACTCACACACACGCACACACACACACTATGGATAACATGGCAATTTCTGAAGACTTCCCTGTGTTCATGTGAAATCAATACATAGACTAAGAAGCTGGCATTCAAAGAGAACAAGGGACACTGCGTGGTTTAACATCAAGGCAGATGTGGATCAGGATTGCATCCTTTCACCACACGTATTCAGTCTGTGTGCTGAACACAGAAAGTCTGCAACAGGAGAGTCTATGAAGAATGCAGCTTCCAGATGCAAGCCTATATATTCAGATTCCCAGCCTTGCTTGTTGAAAGGGAAGAGGATTTGAAGCACTTACTGAGGAAGATGAAACAATATGGCCTTCAGTATGGATTATTCCTCAATTTGCTTTCTTGAAAAGCAAAACACAAAGAAAACAAAAATTCTCCCCAGTGGACTAATAAGCAATTTTTGTGACACAGAGATAGTTATTTCTAAGAGAAGGAGCTTATTTCACATTTCGGGTGAAGTCCTAAGAGCTCTGCTCTTGAGGGTGGGGAAGTGTTGATTTAGGATGCTGGCCCTGCCCGTTGTTGCCTCAAGCTGAAACGGAATATAAGAAAGAAACATGGGGAGAAAAAAAAATCTCACCCTGTAACCCAGGCTCAATACAGGGAAGCCACTTCACCTTTTCATCGTTACCCCCTGATTTTACTCTTGGGTTACTGTCTTCTTAGTGACTTTCTCCTCTTGGCAAAAGAAAAAAGGCTATAGTAAATGCTTATGAAAGGTGTCCACTAGCCAGTATTTCCAGCTCAACCAGACGCTTAAGCTTCCCTACCATCAAGATTTGTGGTCCTGGCTGAGAAATCTTAAAGAGCTGGGAGGGTACTGAAAACAAATGAACCCTTCGATTAGTCTTCTGTCATCGTCATAAGTCAACAGCCCTGAGCGCAGTCCAGGGAGAAGTCCCTGGGGGAGAGGAAGCATTTTATGCTTATACAAAAATGTCTTTGCTGTGTGTGTTGAGGGGGTGGATCTTGCCATCATATTTAAAGTCTAAACTCATTTGCATCCCTTGGTTTGGGCCCTCAAATGATCCTAGCATTAGTAAATGTATCATTACACTCTCTGCCGCCTTACCTCTTGGCCCCGTCTTTCCTTCTGATGGTGATCAGAGTATTGCTAATTGGGAACCAGGGGAGCTGTAAACTTTGAAAGTTGGAAATGAAAAGTCATCCAAGTGGGCCTTGTGCCAACTTGGAATAGAAAGCTGTATCGTATTAAAAGGTTGACTTAGTGGGTAAAGGGTGGAATTAGTAAGACACTATAACCTGCTTTAATAGTCATCTACTATTTAGTCTGGAATCCAGAAACCAATCTCTATGGAAAGGGAATATTTTCCTGTCTTTCACGGACACAACTAGTTTACTTTAGAAGGAATATGAGGTTTCCAAGTAGCCTGTGTAGTCTATATAAATGTACATGTCAACAGAAGGTGCTTACCCAGTGACCGACAGACCAGTGGTTAGGCATTTGGACATTAATCCCCTTCTCAAATCTCCTGTTAGAAGTAGCAGCTGCCACTTACTGTGTGACATTGTCTACCAAGAAGTGAATTACGAATACCAGAAGTAGATGTGTTCTTATTTATTTTGATATAATGACTTTGGAAGCAATGCATAAATGATAAAATTGAGATTTTTGCAATTATTCCATAAATACCTGGGATTGTTTCTGATTTTACAGCAACACGGTGAACAGTAATTCTCCCAAATGCAAAGCTGATTGTTGTACAAAT
>NW_022103920.1:64170073-64172848 GCF_000313985.2 Echinops telfairi
TAAGATTATAGGTACATGTGCTTACTGTTAAGGCTAAATTCTGTGACTTGCACAGAAAGTCCTGTTTCTGATTGTAAAATTGTTCTAAGTTCAAGTGATAGAATCACAATCATGGATAGTTGAGTGTGAAAGAGGACCACGGCATCTAGGGATTTTGCCAGCTGGACCCAATTATTTACATGGTTAACTCATCCTGTTCTCCTGCCAAACCGGCCTTCTGTGAAACCTTTTGGCTTTCGTTCATGGTATTTAAATGTACGTATGGCACAAACGATGTACACAGAGACAGGGCTGACTTACTGGCAGTTGACTCCTGATAACCGGAGGCCATCTGGCAACTGCACAGTGCAGGGTTCTGGCTTCTCTGCTGGGTTTGGAGTGGTTTGTTTGCTCCAGCAGTACAGAGCAAATTCCCGATGGATTTTGGAGCTCAAGGAAGGCTGTATGGGAAGTGGCAGCAGAGAATCAGGTGTCGTCGGTTAGGTGGATGAACCAAACTCACTGCCAGAGTGGACGCTGACTCACTGATCCGATAGGACAGAGGAGGACTGTCCCTTTGGGAGTGTGAGGCTGTTAATCTTCACAGGAGTAGAAACCTCATCTCTATCTGTCTCCTTTGCAGCAGCAGCTACTAGGTTCAAACTGCTAACCTTGTTGTTAGCAGCCTATTGCATAATGCCCTAAGTGTTCTCAAGGTTAATCAGAGCAGGGCTTAACCAAAGAAGCATTTAAAACTAATTTATCTGGGCTGGAGTTCCGAGCTCTGCCCAGGACCACCTGATGAACACTTCCTGTGTTCAGGCCTCTAACATTAGATTAAAGCAGGTAGGGGACAGACTAGTTAAGTACCATTGTGGCTCATTGAACGTTTTTGCCGAGTGCACCGGGTCCTTCAGCAAGGCTGCCGCGGTGCCAGGCACCCCCACCACAGCAGCAGGAAATGGAGCCGCCAGCTCAGGGGACACCTAGCTTATAATACCCAACCTTTGTGGACAAATTTGCTGAATGATAGGATTTCCTGGTCTTTCTTATGCTTCTCCAATTACTCCTTCCTTTTCCATGATATCAGTTCATTTGTAGACAAGAATGGGTTCCCAAGCCATGAAAAGGAGACTCTCCATTATGCTGGTTTGATACTCTGGCATCTAGGTGCTAATCCCTAGAACAGTGGTTCTCAACCTGTCGGATGTGACCCCTTTGGGGGTTAAATGACCCTTTCACAGGAGTCACCCGATTCATAACAGTAGCAGAATGACAGTTTTGAAGTAGTTTTATGGTTGGGGGTCACCACAACACGAGGACCTGTATGAAAGGGTTGTGACATTAGGAAGGTTGAGCACCACTGCCCTAGAACCTGTAAGTGTCCATTTGTATGGAACAAGGGCCTTAGCAGACGGAATTAAGGATCCTGACGTGGGGCGATGATCCTCGTTTACCTGGTGAGCCCTAAATGCGATCACAAGTGTCACCTGCATGATGAATGGGAAGCAGAGAGAGGTGCGACAGAAGGGAAGGCCGTGCGACGGCTGCAGAGTTAGAAAGAGAAGCTGCTTTGCTGCTCCCGTTGAAGATGGAGGGAGGCACCATGAGACAAAGCAGCTCTAGACGCTGGAACACGCATAGAAGCAGAGCCCCAGCTAATGGGGTGGGGGGATGGGGGAGAGCACGGCCCAGCTGATGCATTGATTTTAGCCTCAAAAATCTCATATCAGAATTATGACCTCCAGCAGGACTATAAGAAAATACGTTTATGTTGTTTTCAGGCACTAAGGTTGTAATAATTTGTTACAACAGCAATAGGAAACTAACATGGAGAATAATTCCTCCCACTTTCCGCCGATCAGACTGCAAGATGGCGCATTATCAAGGCAGTCATTTGGCTCAGAAATCATTTCTAATTCGAGTATGAGAGAATCAAAACCACTGGGCATGGCAATGCGGAGGCCATGCGCAGCGCCAGGCTGCTTGGCTGTGCGTGTGCGGCCAGCGGCTGGGGCACGGGCAGTCCTTTGGGGAGAGCTGGGCTTTGCTGCCGCTGCTGCTTCCTTCGGGAGAGAAAGCGATGGCGACAAGCAATGCTTCACACCAAGGGGAAAGTCGTTCCATGCATCTGGCTCTGCAGTGTAACTGGAGACTGCTGGGAGAAAGCCAGGAGTTACTAATGACAGCGGTTCCTAACCAATGTCTCCATCCTTTCCCTGAGTCAGACTGGTATCACGTCTGGCCTAAGTGGTTGCAATAGCTTCTTAACTCGTCGTTCAGCTCAGATCCATCTAAAGGGTGAACGTGGTGAAGGGGGGGGGGTAGGAACAGGGCTATGCTGCTAAAGGGTGTAAGGCTTCCTTCAGGGGCTGACATGTTCTAAAATTAAATTGTGATGAAAGTTGAACACTGCGACTATACAAAAAAGCCCCATTCAGTGGTTCACACTGCGTGGGTGAATTGTGTGGCAGGGAAACCTTGTCTCAGTAAAGTTGTTCAAAGGAGCCACAGCGGTGCTGTTGGGGAAGCATCAGATTGGTAACGACAAGGTTGGTGGTTCAAATCCACCGTCTGCTCCGTGGGAGAAAAACGATGTTGCCTGATCCCATTAAGCTGGACAGCTTTGGAAACCCTGTGTGCAGGGTCGTGATGAGTCAAAATTGGCTCAGTGGGCGTGGTTTTTGTTGTTTTTTTTCAAACATTTTATTAGGGGCTCATACAACTGTTATCCCAATCCATACACACATCAATTGTGTAAAGCACATTTGTACATCGTTTCTCAAAACATTTTCT
>NW_022103920.1:64173993-64175511 GCF_000313985.2 Echinops telfairi
ACCCCTCCTCTCTACATCCGTGTCCACAGATCCAGAGCCTCATCCGTCTCAAGGTATGGGTCATATTGTATTTGTCAAAACCTTTTTAAATGCTGTGTTTGTTATTTAAATTATATTATCTAACTCTGAACTTGTTTACTTTGAAATTTCTGGGTCATCTTTTGTATAAAAAAGGCAAGGTAAAAACTTGGTGGTCGAGAACAGATTAATCCATTTTCACTGATTTCTTATGGGAAAAATTGATTCGGAACTTGACTGCCTCTCGATGTTCCTTCTAGACACATTAGCATCGAGGTCCGGGGATCTACTGTATTTGGAAGTAGATCGCAGGCTTGTCTTTCAAGGTACCTTGGGATGGACTTTACCCTTGAACCATTTGGTTAGCAACTGAGTATCCCACCCAGGGATTCCATGCCGTGCATGAGACACCTGTTTAGATCTAGCTCAATGTCCGTACATAGTCTGTTTTCAACTACTGATTGGGCCCAGGTCTCTGCAGTATTACATCATCTCAACAAGCAGGTCATGGCTTCCTCCTAAAGCTGACACTACTCGCACCCTTGTCTAGATCCCCTGGGTCAGGGGCTATCAAGAAAAGGTAAAAGCCAAACTATATTGCTGACAATATACCTGGACATTCCACATGGATGGAAATATATGTCATGAGGCCTTGGGCATGTGGCCAAAGAGAAGAGTCTAATCACAGCTAACTGGCTTCAGTATTCACAGACCTCAGAATACCAAGGGAGACACTTGATGAGAATGGGGGATCTTCCGAGGTTAACACGAAAGTACAGTGGGCAGCAATAGGTAGCTGGTTCCAAAGAATGTCAGAATGCCTTGACTGCTGCACCTTAGACGTGAAGGTTAATGAGAAATCATGTTCACCTTACACTATCACAACAGGATCCTGGGAAAAAGAACTTGTTTAGACTGTATGCTCAGCAGTGTGTTTACATCGAAAAGAATATTTCAATGTGCCATCCAGCTGGAACTTTCTTTGGGCCTAAGTTATTTCCTGTTATTAGGTTTGATGACACCTGTTAACTTGCATAACATGCCAAACAGCAGACCCAGTTGAGGATCAGCCATACTCTAGAGCCTTTATACTAGTGTACCCCGTCCCATAAAAAAATCAGTCATTGGAAACCCGATGGAATGTGCAAATGATCGGCTGTATAGCTCGAAAGGTGTCACCACTGCCACTCCCTTGTGCATGTCGAAACTGTTGTATCGGTACATGTTTTGTGCTGTCTATTCTCAACAGTAACAACAAAATAAATAAAGATTTAAAAATAAATGAATAACCAAACAGAACCAGAAAAACCTATGAGGCAGAGTTATGCATAGCCACGCAGGGATCCCCGTGAGTCAGAATGAGTCAGCGTCATCTCCCTGGTAACTGGTTTGGTTTTGGGATTTTCTACTTTAAACACCAGTGGCCTCTACCCAACTTTAAGCATAGGACCTGCTCCACCACCTCAGTCCTCTGGTCAGGCCCCCAGTCATCCTGGCTCC
>NW_022103920.1:64177196-64178113 GCF_000313985.2 Echinops telfairi
ACAAAATTGTAAAGTTTCACTGTAAACTGGAAAAAATATTTATAATAAAACTATGTTAACGAATATTTGTAAGCTTAGCTTCACACTGGAAGTAAGTTGGAAACCACCTCAAAGCATTAGCAACAGCACAAAATATTGCAGGCAGGCAAATTTCAGTCCACTCTAGGGAAGGGAGGACTTCCAAGTATAGAAGCCATTTCAAAGCATAGAGATAGAAATCGTAAGAGAGTATAGGAAAATACAAGGACATTCTCTGCAGCATTAGGTGGAGAAATCTAGAAATTGTGTTACATCTATGTACTGGACTAATATGTACCAGTTTTAAAAATATAAGTATTTTGTAATTCCATCATTACTACCCTGGGCTAAGCCAGCACCTCTCGCTCGGTTGCACTCTGACTATACTTTTCCGTTTTATTTCTCGGCTTGTCTTTGTGTCCCTGTCGCCTGCTTGCCACTGGATGCCAGAACCACCTTTTAAAATCACGAGTTATTCTGGGTCACCCTTCTCCTTAAAACTTTCCAGCGGCTTCTCATCTCATGCCCTGCCTCCCTACACTGCAGCTCCCGTCAGTACTCTTCCTCAATGATGCCAGGCCTTGGTTCTCATGCCAAATCCCCTGAGCTTATACCCCACATGCTAACACAGCATGCAGGGTCAATATCCAGGGACATAGGATGAAGAAAGGTGCGCCTTTTCGCCAAAATAAACAAAAGTAGGCGACAAAGGAAAGGTCAGTGACAATCATGTTGCCTTAATCTTTTGATCCTTTAATTCCCATTTTAAATACTACCAACAAAATAGCTGGTTACCCTGAAAAATTGATTTCCACATTGGCTGACAGTATGAGGACTGTTTTGGGCCCAGATCCTGATTGAATCAGCAAAGTTCAAGGTTCAGAATAATTTGCTTGTTC
>NW_022103920.1:64179536-64181212 GCF_000313985.2 Echinops telfairi
AAGGCAGACATCCTTGATCTTCATCAGAAAGTACTTCAAGTCCTCCTCACTTTCAGTAAGCAAGGTTGTGGCATTTGCATATCACATGTGAGTAAGCCTTCCCCCAGTCTAAATGCCACATTCTTCTTCATATAATCTAACTTCTGTGGTTATTTGCTCTGCATTCAGTTTGAATAACTCTAGTGAGAGTATAAAAACCCTGTTACACACCTTTCCTGATTAAACCATGCAATCTTCCCTTGTTCTGTGCTCACAACTGCCCCTTGATCCATGTATGGGTTCCTTGTGAGCACAATGAAGTGTTCTGGAATTCCCCTTCTTCTCAAGGCTATCTGGTTTGTTGTGATCCACAAAGTGGAATGCCTTGGCATAGTGAATAAAGCACAAGTACACCTCTTTCTGGTCTCCTCTGCTTTCAACCAAGATCCCTCTGGGGTCAGCAGTGATATCCCTAGTTCTATGTCCTCTTCTGAACCTGGCAGCTCAAACTCAAAGCAAAACAAACTCACTGCCATGGAGTCAATATTGACTCACATGATCCCCTGTGGAGTTCCCAGACTGTAACGATTTATGGGAATAAAAACTCCTTCTTTTTCCCAAGAAGCTGCTAGTGGTTTCAAACTGCCAACCATGTCAATCACAGCCCAACTCAAAACCACTGCACCACCTGAGCTGGCTGTTAATGTACAGCTGCAACAGTTGTTGGATGATCTTAAGCAGAATTTTGCTTTCATGCGATTTTAGTGAGCGTGCTCTATAGTGGGAGCGTTCTGATGGATCACTTATCTTGGGAATGGGTACAGATATGGATCTCTTTTTGTCACTTGGTAAAATAGCTGTCTTCCAAATTTCCTGGCATAGACAAGGGAGTGCATCCAGTGCCTGTTGAAATATTTCCATTGGTATTTCATGAATTCCTGGAGCCAAGCACATAGTAGATGCCCATGAACATTTGTTAAGTGGAAGCTCTGGCAGGGAGCCAAGTATGTAAATATTGAAGAAATATTTAAAACAACAAACAAACTAGATACATACTATGTGTCCGGCATATGTTAGTTGCTCAGGGCACAATAGTACACAAGACACGTCTGCAAGACCAGCACTTACAGCATAAAAGTGAAGTGATGGGGTGCACCCAGTCATGGAGAGACAAAGGGAGTGTAGGCTTAAGAAGAGAATAAGGTTTCTGAGGAAATCCTGTCTAATATTAGCCCTCAGCTAGGAGCAAGAGTCAGTCTGTTGAAGGGTCTATGGGTGGAGAGGGTGGGACAAGGGGAAAGGAACTCTCCAAGAAGAAGAAATAGTTTGGGGGCCACGGTTTTCACAGACAACTGACTTTCACGATGGTTGAAACTTTGAGACAAGAAGGACTGAGAAGATTTCAACACTTCAACTTCAAACACCCAAACCATAGATATCCTTGCTAATTTTAAGCTGATTTGCATATATATATATCTTATATATTAATATATATATATATCTTGTGGATATATATATATGCTTCCTTGATTTAAGATGATCTTTTTTAAAGATTATTTTACATCATAAAACTCTTTATGCTTGTTTCTCTTTATTGAATAAATACATTATTTAAATTTTTACACCAACAACTAAAGCAGTGGTTCTCAACCTTCCTAATGCCGCGACCCTTTAATGCAGTTCCTCATGTTGTGGTG
>NW_022103920.1:64183807-64184658 GCF_000313985.2 Echinops telfairi
ACCAAATATTGGAGTTAGTATTTTTCATTTTGATCAGAAGGAAGATCTAATGTAAGGATTTGTATGTAAACTTACTATCCTTATATACACAACCAAAGCAGGTGCTATTGGAAGGGTACTCACTGCCATAGAGTTGATGTCCACTCATAGCACCCAATTCCTATTCCTGGTAAAGGCATATGTGTGCACTAGATTTTAAGTTTATACATAGCAGGAAAGCACAGCAAATATGATGGCTTACTTTGTGATAGCACTATGATAATGCAAGTTAAGAAGGAAGGATGGATCGAGCTATGTGGACGATTTCTTTCTTTCTAAACGTGGCATAATAACTACAGTGGGAACTAGTGACTGATCAAGGTTTATTTTCCAAAACCAACAGAAGACAGTAGGAAAACTCAGAAAACACCAGTGCTCTAATGAATTAAAATCTATTTTCTGCTTTGAAATTTAAGAGCCACTATTTAAAGGTGAAATTACATACGCCAAAAAGTCTTATAAAAACTCACTGCTTTTATGATACTGAATATGAATTGATAATAAAGGTTAGAATTACTATTTAAATGTCATCTCTACAAATATAAATTCACAAGAAAATCTGTCAATATTCAAATCTGAAACTTCCTGGTAAAACTATAAAGTTGTAAAATCTAGTAATGGATAGCAGTGTGTTCCTTATTTATTTTTAAGTGAATTATTAACTTACAAGAACCCTTGAGAGCGTAGTATTGCATAATGACAAACTGGTTTAGTGACAGGCAATGATAGATTAGGGTTCCTCCTCCTTATTTCCTTCATCTATTTTTGTGAGTTTTTACAAGTAGGATGTAGAGCCAATAAATCAACAATGT
>NW_022103920.1:64185627-64187080 GCF_000313985.2 Echinops telfairi
ATAAATCAACATTTAGACATCTTAGGCAAATAACCTCAAGAATAATTATGGAAATCAAATGATAGGAGAATCTTCCATATACTGATAAGAAAAACTGTGGACCTCGTATTTTATATTCAGAAAAGAATATCTTTAAATAATAGAGAAGAAATAAAGATAATTTTAGACAAACAAACAAACAAAAAGATAGGTTGCTCTTCACCAAATGAAATTGCAAAGAATGTACTTGCGCGTGATTGCAGAATATGAAGCAAGATGGATCCAAGAGCTAAAATGAAAAAAAAATGTTTTACTAAAAACCTCACTGCCATCAAGCTGATGTTGACTTACAGTAACTCTATAGGACAGCATAGAGCTACTTCTCTGAATTTCTAAGACTGTAACTATTTACAGGTGTCGAAAGCCCCCTCTTTCTCCCACGGAGTGGCTGATAGTTTCAAACCGCTGGCCTTGTGGTTAGCAAGCCAACTTGTAACCACTACCCCTTATTCTAATTTAAAGAGTAATTATAAAAATCAGGAAAAGAATATACAACCTCCAAGCTAGTACAGAAAAATTAATTAAAAAGTTGTATTAATTTACCTTTAAAAGCAAACAAAATATGACTGGGGAAGAGCTATATCCTCAGAGTTAGGTTGATATTAAAGACATAACTAAGCAGCAAAGCATTTAGTACCAACTCAAAATTTGAAAAAGTAGCTGCAAACTGTATTAATAAGCAAAATATCAACTATACAAAGTATAAATCTGGGAAAATTGGAAGTAGTTAAAATTTAAATGGAATGTATAAAGATCAATATTCCAGGCACTAGTGAGCTGAAATGGGCTGCTTTGGGGCACTTTTAAATCAGATAATCATAAGGTTTACTATGTCAGTAATGACAAATGGCAGAGGGTTGACATCACATTCATCAACCAAAAGAATATTTCAAGATTTGTCTTGAAGTACATTGCTGTTTGTGATAGGATAACATCTATATGCACATAAGGTAGACAAGTTAATAAAACTATGATTTAAATTTTCACACCAACAACTAAAGTCAATGGTAAAGGACTTGAAGAATTTTACCAACTGCTTCAGTCTGAAATTGATCAAACATGTAATCAAGATGCACTGATAATTACTGGTTATTGGAATGGGAAAGTTGAAATAGGATCATGTGATAGTCAACATTTTGCTGGTCCAAAATTCTTAGTGCTTTTCCAATTAAGACCTGTGAATAATCCCCTATGATAAAATCTCCTTGAGGTTGTAGTCTACTTTCAATATAAGCAAATACTGTGGAAAAGCTACCTTTGTTTTTGCTGAGTCTTAATCCTGTATCTGGCTCATAAATCTCTTAGTCTTTGCACTTAAACCAGTGGCCTTCATATTTCCTGCTGATCACTGACCTTCCATCTTGCCTGTTGACCTTGGACTCATTCACTTCTACAGCCACAAACCTTTTGTCTT
>NW_022103920.1:64188475-64190262 GCF_000313985.2 Echinops telfairi
TGGTATTTTTCAGTCACCTCATGTGCATGTGAAAGTTGGACTTAATAAGACCTGAGAAGAATTTATGCTTTTGAATTATGCTGTTGGTAAAGAATACTAAAATTTCCCCAGACTACCAGAAGAACAAACAGTTATGTCTTAGGAGAAATACAGTCAGAATTCTCCTTAGAAGCGAGGCTAGTGAGACTTTGTCTCAAGTGTGTTGGCTGTTTCATCAGAAGGACCAGTCCCTGGATTATGTTTCATCAGAAGGACCAGTCCCTGGATTAGGACATCATGATGCTTGGTACCGTCGAGAGTTAGTGAGAAAGAGGAAGCCCCTCAACAGGATTGCTTTTGATGCAGTGGTTTCAACAATGGGCTAAAACATAGGAATGCTTGTGAGGATGGCACAGGACTGCGTAGGGTTTTCTTCTGTTACACAGAGGGTCACTCTGAGTTGGAACTGACTTGACAGGTACTTAACAACAACCTTTAAAAAGGGAAGATAGAAGAAAGAAAGAATACTTAAACCTATACCCTTAAAAAGCAAACAAACATGAAAACCCATTACTGTTGAGTAATTACAATTCCAACTCATAGAGACCCTTTAGGACAGAGTAGGGCTGCCTACTCAGAGAAACAGTAGAATTTCCAAGGGTGTGATCATTCTGGAAACAGATTATGTCATTGTTCTTTTGTGGTGTGACTGATGTTTGGGCCACCTAGACTTCAAATAGGAACCAAATGTTTAATGAATGCTCCACGGGGGCTCCTTGAAGTAACAGATAGGTAAAGTTAGATGACAGAATCAGCTCAGCCATCCACTAATTACATAACATAAATTAACAAAATGGTTCTAATAACAGAAAAAAAAGTCAGACTGGATTTTTAAAAATTTCACATACATTAAAAAAATGTATGAAATAAAAGAATACAAAAAAGGCCAAAATAGAAGGGTAGCAATAGAGCACCATTAAAATTTAACCAAAAGATAGTACATTGATTTCAGAGCTTGGGAGCATTTGAGGTCAAATTATTATTGAACATAATTTCCTAATGAAAGTATCACAGTGGATTCCTTATTCTCTTTCTATTATTTCCCTTTCTTATTTTTCCTGTTTAACTATCTCTCTGTCTCTGCTTCTGGTTTTCTCCATTTTACTACACTGCACTTTTCTGTGGCTTTCTTTGGAAAGGGTGTACAGCCATCCCTATGTTGCAGTCAGACTTATTATCCCCATCAAACAATATGAGCTATAGTTCTTAAGAACTGTTAGCCAAAGAACTTTTCACAGGGTAAAAGGAAGATTGCTCTTGACCTGTCCGTTTGAGTTACAAAATTCTGATACATTTTCAAAAACATGAAGGATTCTCTCAGTGATCCTGAAACAGATCATTCTACCCCATTTCCATTCATTTCTTATTTTTAAAATGAGACATCATGTCCACAACTCGATAAGTAATAGTGCTGAGAATAAAAGACTGATACTTGTAAAGTTCTTCAAACTTTGTAAGAGCAATAAAAATCATAGCAAGTAGCTACTAATTAACTTATCCCAAAGGTTTGAAGTACAAAAGTAGATGTCCTCAACCAGCCAAACCGGAAAGGACCTGATAAGCATTTAGATGTGTTGCAGGCAGGGTGATTCTTACAACCTCACCCAGGGCAGCTACCCATCAGTCTGGATCCTGTTGCAATGCCTAGGTAAGCCTTGCGTGGATTTAAAAAGTCATGATAACCAATATTGGTTCTCACAAACTGTAGTTGGGTAGACAATTGAAGAAGCTGTGTTAAAGGTGCTCTA
>NW_022103920.1:64190764-64192488 GCF_000313985.2 Echinops telfairi
TTAGTAATTTATGTATGACCAATAGTGACAGGTTTGAGGAAGACAAAAATGTCTTTTAGAAAATTTCAATAATAAAATCCCTGGACTATAAAGATGGCAATTGTTATGTGAGTTAGTCTGGGCAGACTAGAGAAACAAAATTCATAGACACTCATATTTTATAAGAGAGAGTTTTATATAAAGGGTCAGTGTACATTCAGAAAGCATCCCCATCTAGTGCTGCCAAGCCCATAAGTCCAACATTAGCCCATATTTCTGACACCGATCTACAAAGTCCTCCTCAGTCTCACAAAACACACGCAATGATGGCGACTGCAGGAGGAAAGTCGAACCAGGGAGCGAGTAAGCATCTCAGTGCTAGCAGGGGTCTCCATGCGGCTGCTCCAGCACCAAGGGCTGCATCACGGTGGGTCCATATGGCTTCTCTTCAGGGATATCTCTCAAGAAGTGAGCCTTGCCAGCTGAGGCAGAGAACTAGCTAAGGCAGCTGCACACTAGTCTGACTTTCAAAGAACAAGAGACCAGAGAAAAAGAAAAGCAAGGCTTACTGAGCCATTTATTTCTCTGCCCTTCAATTAATCCCACATGTGTTTATCGGCCAGATTGGCACAATAAACCTTAACTATCACAGTATGCAAATTGGAAACAAAGCAAAAGTATAGTGTTTGGACAATATGGCTTTAGTGATGACCAAGCTGGAGATCTCATGATAGAATTTTGCAAAAATAGGTACTTCTACATCGCAAATACCTTTTTAATAACAAAGGGCAACTACACACATGGACTTCTCAAAATGAGATACACAAAAATCAAATTGACCACATCTGTGAGACGAGATGATGGAGAAGCTCAATATCAGCAGCTAAAACCAGGCCAGGGGCCGACTTCAGAGCAGCCGATCAGCTGCACATATGGCAGTTCCGTTTGAAGCTGAACAAAATTAAACCATGTCCACAAGAGTCAAAAAACAACATTGAGATGATGGCAACATATGTACAATTATGCTTGATGCAATTGATGTATAAAATACTATACGAGCTGTAAGAACCCCCAATAAAATTATTTTTAAAAGACAACATTGTGTATATTCCACCTAAATTTGAAAGCATTTCAAGAATAGATTTTCTGCATGGAACATAATGACAGAAGTCCTGATGAGCCGTGGGAGGACATCAAGAACATTACAGATGACCTACTGTCCACTCTCAGTGATCCTACACACGGCTGGGGAGGTCCTGCCTGTCCTAGGGCCCTACACGGGGCAGAGGGAACACCCTTCTCCCTGCCACCACCACCCCACCCCACCCCACCCGCTGCAGTGTTGCATACAGCACAAGGCAGCTGTACCAGTGATCTCCAGTGCTCACACTGCTGTGGAAACTGCTGCCTGGCCTCTACTGTGATCTTGCCTTCAAGGGTAATTCTGCCCAGCATCTGTGGGACCCTACACCAAGCGGGCACACCACCCCGCTACCCTGAGGCAGGGTTGGAACTCCTCCAGCCCCATGGTCAGGCATCAAGCCGCAGTTATCTCCTGACTCACTATTCTTTTTCTTCTCTCTTTATTCTCTCCCTTTTATCTTTCCCACCACTGTCGGTCTCAGCAGACCCAGTTTTGTTTTTCTCTTTTTCTTTCTTTTTTCTTCTTTTTCTCTCTTTTTCCTCTTCTCTCCCTCTGTTTCCTTTCATATGCCACTGCTGTCTTCTGGGCCACTACCCTCTAC
>NW_022103920.1:64193679-64195763 GCF_000313985.2 Echinops telfairi
CACAAAATACATAAATCAAACACTCCAAAAGAAGAAAAAAGACATCACATGCTCAACAATTATAGTAGGTGACTTTAATACACCAATCACTGAAAAAGATCACCAGGAGAGAGACTCAACAAGGAGTTTACAGATCTAAACAGCACAATTGGACAACTTGACCTGGTAGATATTGCAGAGCTTTCCACCCAAATCCACATGGCACGTACTCGAAAATAGACCACATGCTGGGACACAAGTTGAACCTGAGTAAATTCAAGCACATAGAGATTATACAGACGTTTCTCTCTGACCACTGTGCCATAAGGCTGGGAATCAACAAAAGGACAATGAAGAAAACAAGGGCAAGCAATTGGAGGATGAATAACTCTCTATTGCAAAAGGAGTGGGTTTGGGCCCAAATCAGAGATGAAATCAGGAAGTTTCTGGAAACCAATGAGAATGAAAATACGATGTACCAAAACCTTTGGGACACAGCAAAGGCATTTATCAGAGGAAGCCTGATAGCAATACATGTACACATGAAAAAAGAAGAGACACTTGTTGATATGCTGGCACAAAACTAATACCAATTAGAGCAGAGTCAATAGAACAATCCTACTAATAGCAAAAGGAAAGAAATAATACAAATCAGAGCTGAAATACAGGAGAGGAAAAACAAGGAAACTGTGGGAAAAATTAATACAGCTAAAAGTTAGTTCTTTGAAAGGATTAACAGAATTGATAGATTGCTGGCAAACCTAACCAACGAAAAGAAGGAACAAATTTCAGTAGCCAGGATGAGGGATGAAACAGGAGACATTACAATGGACCTTAATGAAATCAAAAGGATAATTACACAGCACTACCGTATGAAGGCCTGTACACTAATGAATTCAACAACTTGGAAGACATGGAAAAATACTTGGGGGAAAAATCCCTCCCTAAACTATCCCAGATGGACGTCAACAACCTCAACAGACCCATAGCAATGGAAGAAATTGACAAGGTTATCAAGGGATTACCAACCAAAAAATCCCCTGGGCCGGATGGCTTCACAGGAGAATTCTACCAATCATTCAGGGAAGAACTGACACTAATCCTACACAAACTCTTCCAGAACATAGAAAAAGACAGAAAAGTCCCAAACTCTTTCTATGAAGCTAGTATAACTGTGATACCTAAAGCAGGCAAGGGTTCCAAAAGAATTGAGAACTACAGACCAATACCCCTAGTGAACATTGATGCAAGAATCCTTAACAAAATACTGGCCAATAGAATACAAAAGCATATAAAAAATAACTCACCATGACCAAGTGGGATTCATACCAGGGATGCAGGGATAGTTCAACACACAAGAGATCATTATTATTTGCCACATTGAAAGGAAAAATTATAAGAACCACATGATAATATTGATAGAAGCAGAAAAAGCATTTGATAACATCCAACACCCATTCCTGTTTAAGACACTCAAGAAGATAGGAAAATAATGAAAATTCCTTAATGTTATACAAGCTATATATGAAAAATCAACACCCAATATGAAAAATCAACAGCCAATGTGGCAATCAATGGAGAAAAGATGAAAACAATTTCACTGAAAAAGGGACCCAGACAAATAGGCCCCTTGTCCCCATTCCTATTTAACATCATACTGGAGGTCCTAGCTAACAAAATAAGACAAAGAAAAGACATCAAAGCTATTCGAGGAAGGAAGACACAAAACTATCACTATTCACAGACAATATGATTTTATACATCAAAAATCCCCAAAACTCCACAAATGGAGTTCTGGAAGCAAGAGAGGAATATGGCAGAGTGGTAGGATACATGATCAACAAACAGAAGTCTATCATACTGCTGTACACAGACAAAATCATGGAAGACACAATTAAAAAGTTAGTACCCTTTACAATACCTAAGCACAAATTGAAATATCTAGGGATATACCTGACTTAAAAAAAAAAAAAATTTGTATGAGGAAAACTATAGAACACTATTACAAGAAACCAAGAGTCACCATCCAGGGCAGATGATCCTTTTAGGACCAGTGGTGTGAGTAGAGATACTGGGAGAGTGGGTTGCAAAGAGGGAACCGATTA
>NW_022103920.1:64196565-64198534 GCF_000313985.2 Echinops telfairi
TCCATGCACAAGAATAAACTCAAGGTGGATCACAGACCTTGAAGTAAAACCCCAAACTATTAGGGCCATTAATGAGGGAATTGGGATAGACGAGAATCTTGGCACAAGGAATACATAGGCTATCAGAAATAGGGAAGGGTACAAATACAGAAGATTCACAAATTGACAAGTAGGATATACTGAAGATAAATCACCTGTGTACATCAAAAGAATTCACCAAGAGATTAATACCATAAGAGAGCCCACAGACTGGGAAAACATCTTTAGTAGTGACACATCAGACAAAGGCCTTATTACTAAAATCTGCAATACTTTGGATGGTTACAATAAGAAAAAAATTAACTGTCCACTGAGGGGGTGGGCAAAGGACCTGAACAGAAGTTTCACAGGGGCAGAAATCCAAATGGCCAATAAACATATGAGAAAATAGTCCTGATCATTAGCTATCAGACAAATGCAAATTAAAACAACTATGAGATACCACCTAACACCCTCAAAGATGGCCCAATTCAAAAACTCAGAAGGCAACAAGTGTTGGAAGGGCTGTGGTGAAAAAGGAACTCTCATCCACTGCTGGTGGACCTGTAGGTATGTACGGCCATTATAGAAATCGATTTGGAGATTTCTAAAACATATGGAAATTAAGCTACCATAAGACCCAGCAATCCCACTACTGGGCATATACCCAGAAGAGGCAAGAAGTAAACCATGGTCAGCCATCTGTGATTTAATGTTCATTGCAGCACAGTTCACAATTGCAAGGAGTTGAAAACACCCCAAATTTCCATCAACAGACGAATGGATCAAAAAACAGTGGTACATACATACAATGGAGTACTACACATCCCTAACATACAGTGATGAACACATGAAGCACATTGCTGCATGGGAAGAACTGGAGGAAATCATGCTGAGTGAAGTAAGTCAAACACAAAAGGAAAAGTACAACATGAGTCCGCTGAGGTAAGCTTAAAAAAAAAACGGAGCATAGGGGAAAAGCTACCATGTACATACATCCCTGGGGTAATGTCCACCAACTATGGCATGGGCCAAACCCAATCCCAGGATACATATGGCAGCCAATTAAATAGGAGCGGGAAATAAAGAGGGAAAAAAAGCTATGGGGAGGAGGTGAGTAGGGCACTAATCCAAGCAAGGGGAGGGTATTGTTTCTATCTCCACAGGAGAGGGAAAGAGAGACCAGGCTTCAACCCGATGTGTCAAGACATGAATACAGCATACCAGCATGTACCAGGGAGCCAAAAGAGAGGTCTGCAAGGATGGCCCCAATCCCAACAATGTGAACAATCCCACCCCCTCAGAAGAATGCACTTCAGAGGACAGCACAGGGGCTATAGCTTGGGGAGAGGGGCACATTGGATTAGAGCACACGGAAGAAATGCAAAGCGATGGAGAGAGAAGAGAGGACATCCTGACCCACCAAGCCCCAACGACAATGTTCCTGCTCAGAGCAAACAACTCACAGGGAGGACCATAGGGCTGGCCCCACCACGAGACAGGGCATCCTGCACTGAACCATGGTGCTGTGGGGGCCAGCACTGGAGACTGTGGGAATAGTGCATGATCTGGCTCCATCACACTGGGGCAAGGCACTAAGGGCATGCAGCAGAGCAGCAGGGGGAGCAGAGTGATGAAACCCCCAGGGAATACCAAAAATAGACTTGGGAGACAGAGTGTGGCACCTGTTCAGACTCAACTGGAAAACACTCTTAAAGACCAACAGACATTGAACTATTTATAGACTTTTCCATTTTTGTCAGTGGATTTCTCTTTGTTATTGTTATTTTGTGTTTTTTTGCTGTTGTTATTTTGTTGGTTTTGACTTCCTTTGTGTTTTATTTGGCTTTGCCTGGTTTTTGCATTTATTAATGTATCTGGATGTCAATCTAGATAAGATAGGTGGGATAAATAATTCAGAGATGAAAAACAGGACCAATGGTTCTGGGGG
>NW_022103920.1:64200316-64202400 GCF_000313985.2 Echinops telfairi
ATCAACTAACATGTTTCAACAAGCTGAGGAAGGACTACAAGCACTCACCTACTCTCTGCCAAGAAATTTGGAAGACAGCTACTTGGTCAACTGCCTGGAAGAGATTCATATTTGTATTCATTCCAAAGAAAGGTGGTCCAATAGAATACTCAATTTATAGAATAATATCATTGATATCACACGCAAGTAAATTTTTGCTAAAGACCATTCAACAACATTTGTTGCAGCTCATTGACATGGAGCTGTCATAGGATCAGGCCAGATTCAGAAGAGGACATGGAACAAAGGAATATCATTGCTGGTGTCAGATGGATCTTGGCTGAAAGCAGAGAATAACAGAAAGATGTTTATTTGTGTTTTATTGACTGTCCAAAGAGATTCAGCTCTGTGGGCCATAACAGACTATGGATAACCTTGAGAAGACTGGAATCCCAGAACACATAATTGTGCTCGTGTGGAAGTTCCACAGGATCAAGAGCCAGTTGTGCAAGCATAATAAGGAAAACTGCATGGTTTAAAATCAGGAAGCATGTGCCTCAGGGTTGCATCCCCTCACCGTACTTATTCAATCTGTATGCTGAGCAAGTAATCCAAAGAGCTAGATTATATGAAGAACAGTATCAGGATTGGAGGAAGTCTTATTAATGACCTGCTAACTGCAGATGACAGCCTTTCTTGCTGTAAGAAGAACTCGAAGCACTTGCTGATAAAGATTGCAGTTTTCCATGTGGATTACTACTCAGTATAAACAAAGCCCAAATCCTCATCACTGGACCAACAGGTAACATCATGATAAACAGAAAGAAGCTTGAAGTTGTCGAGGATTTTGTCTTGCTTAGAGCCATAATCAATGCTCATGGAAGCTGCAGTCAAGCGATCAAACGATGCATTCCACTGGGGAATCTGCTGCACAACTTTTTTTTTTTTAAACAACAACTCTTTGTTGAAAAGCAAAGATGTTACTTTAAGGATTAAGGTACACCTGACCCAAGCCATGGTATTTTCAATAACCTCATATGCATGTGAAAGTTGGACAGCGAATAAGGAAGACCGAGTAAGAATTGATGCATCTGGTGAATTATGATGAAAAATATTGAATGTACCATGGACTGTTCAAAAAACAACCAGAATGCTCCTTAGAGGCAAGGTAGATGGATTTATTTCTGAGTTCTCTATTCTGCTTCATTATTGTGCCAGTGCCAGGCTATTTTAACTCCTGTGACTGTGTAGTTCTTAAGTAGTACTTTACCTATCCTCAGTCTCTTTGCTCTCCATCATAATGGGTAGTTTTAATAGACTATACTCAAATAAAATCTTTCATATAATTTTATAGCTTTTGAAGCTATATTAAGCTTTTTTTAAAGTATACTTAGCTCATACAAAATGGAGACTGGTGGACCCCCAAGATTATGCTCCTTAACCACTCTTCGGGTTTAAAACTGAACATAGCCTCATGGCTCAATTTTCAGCCAATCAATAGACAGGACTGCAGGAGGAACAAGAACAATTCTAGTTCATAGAATAACCCACTCTTTGAGATCAGCATTTACCCAAGTAAAAGGTACAACAGGGTTAGGAAAGAAAGGGGAATAAAATAGGAAACACAGAGAGGAAGTGGGATAAGCGATACTACATTATGGGATTTAAAGTTGATGACATGTATCAAAAACTGGTATGACTCATTGAATGAAGAATGAATTTGCTGTACAAACCTCCAACCAATTCACATTAGAAAATTAACAAACATATATCCAGCTCATAGCATTAGACAATTTCTTACCTGCCTGACGAAGTTATTCATCAGTTTGACGTCACTTTTGGAATAGGGAAAACCTTTTTACCATTTGGGGGATAGGGTACAATATTTACTTCGGTAAAAATTAAGGCCTTGGCAGTGTAACTTGTCATAAAATCTAAGCGAACTTCCACACATCAGTAGTGCTTACACAAGGCTTTGTTCATGGTAAATTAAAAGAAAATAAATATGTTGGAAAATGATTCAAGCCTCATCAGTCTGAATTGACTTAAAGGCTATTATTAGAGCTTAGAGTTTTCATTTCAATTCTGAGTCAGGGAACTTAAAA
>NW_022103920.1:64203067-64210474 GCF_000313985.2 Echinops telfairi
TACATCCATTTTGTCAAGCACATATGTACATCTGTTGCCATCATCATTTTCCAAACATTTACCTTCTACTTGAGCCCTTAATATCGGCTCCTCATTTTTCCCTCTCCCTCCCCCTCCCCCATCCCTCCTGAACTCTTCATAATTCATAAATTATTATTATTTTGTGACTATGGTCTTCAATCCAGTTGTTTTTTATTTTATTTTAAAAATATAAAATCTGAAATAATCTGTGGCCTATGATTATTAAGATCAATTTTTAGCTATTGCACTCCTTGGCCACAGGCATTTTGGCACATGTACTCCTCAGATACCTATTTAAAAGTTTAAGCCTTTCATGTGGTTTTAGTTCCTTGTTGTAAAGTAAGAGACTCATGGCAATTTGACAATTTTTAGAAGGGAAAAGTATCTGAAGTGATAATCCAAAGGTTTGTGGTTTTTTCTGGCATGAGTGCATTTATACAATCTGAGCTATACTATTAACTATGCTACCTATCATTTGAATTTCATCTCTCAGTTATGTTGGAGTTGAATTAAGTGATTGTTGTATAATAAGGAGCTTTGTCTATGCTTTTTGTTGTTATTGTTATTTGTGGTCAGGAGGAGGAAAGAAAAATTTACATGTAAACACCAGGAAGTTATTAATATATTAGTATGTGTAGTAAATATGTGTATACACACACACACATACACACACACACACACACACACACATCACTCACTCACTACCATCAAGTAATTTCTGATTCATATCCACCCTATAGAACAGAGTAAACCTGCCCATTTGGGTTTCTGTGGTTGAAAATCTTACTGAAACAAATGGCTCATCTTCCTCCCTTGGAGTGGCTACTAGGTTCAAACCACTGACCTTGAGGTTAGCAACCATATGTGTAACCCACCGTGCCACAAATGTTCCCAATACAGCGTCCTGCCTTATTCTATTACACGTCACTTTATTATTACACGTTGAAGATTTTGCATTTTTTGTTTGTTTGTTTTTAACAAACTGAAGGCTTGTGGCAACCCTGCACTGAGCAAGTCATTTTTCCCACAGTATGTGCTCACTTCCTGTCTTTCTGTGTGACGTGGTTGTAATTCTCACAGTATTTCCAGCTTTTTCATAGTGCGATTGCCCACTGAATAGACTTCAGCACCCTGTGAACATGAGCAGCCCTTGAGGTACTATAGGTTAGGTGTTAGGCTGCTCACCACAAACCTACCAGCCACTCGCAGTGAGAAAGATGAGTCTCTGCTCCCATAGACACTCACAGTCTTGCAATCTATTCAATGGCAGGTCATTGGTGTGGTATGGTATAAAAAAACTTTCATATACATGGGGATACAAAAATCAATGGGACTCACTCCATTATGATACTCACTTTATTGCAGAAGTCTGGAACTGAACCATGAAAGATCTCTTGAGTTATATCTGTATTTCTATCTGTATGTGTAAACCTTGGTGGCACAATGGCTACATGTTTGAACCAGAGTTCAGCAGTTCGAACCCATCAGCTCCTCCAGAGAAGAAACAACGTGGTGGTTTGCTCCATAAAGATCACAGCATTAGAAACCTTAAGAGACATTTCTACTCTGTCCTATAGGGTCACTGTGAATCAGACTCAACTTGATGACCCACAACAACCACATGTGTGGATGTGTGTGTGTGTATTTATATATTTAAATCTATTCCTTGGTAATAACAACCCCAAACATTGTTATGAGTTTAGAAGGCAAACTCATCCATTTTTCTTTTTAATTTGACCATAACCAGCACATGGACAGAAAACTTCCTAAAGTCAGCATACCCCTTCACTGTTGTTGTTTTTCGGTACCGTCGAATCAGCTCCAGCTCATAGCAGCTCTATGCACAACAGCATGAACACCGCACGGTCCTGTGCCATCCTCACAATGGCTCCTATGTCTGAGCCCATTGTTGGAGGCCCTCCGTCCATCTCATCGAGGGCCTTCCCCTTTCATCGCCCTTCCAATTTACACAGCCTGACGTCTTTCTCCAGGGACTGATCTCTCCTGACAATATGTCCAACATCTTGACATCCCTGCCCCCAAGGAGCACTTTGGCCTTACTTCTTCCAACACAGAGCAGTTTGTTCTTTTAGCAGTCCATGGTACTTTCAATAATCTTTTCCAGAACCGCAATTCAAATGCATCTACTCTTTTTCCGGCTTCCTTATTCAGTGTCCAACTTTCACATGTATAGGAGGCAACGGAGAAGACTATGACTTGGGTCAGGCGTTCCTTAGTCCTCAAAGTAGCATCCTCACTTTTCAACACTTTAAAGAGGTCTTGTGTAACAGATTTACCTAATTCATTGCTTCTCTTTTGATCTCTTGACCGCTACTTTCAGGAGCACTGATTGTGGAACCAAGCAAGACAAAATCCTTGACAATTTCAACCGTTTCTCCATTTATCAAGATGTTACCGATTGGTCTGGTTTTGAAGATTTTGGTCTTCTTTACATGGACTTGAACCCATACTGAAGGTTAAAATCCTTGATCTTCTGGGTATTGAGCCCACGCCTAACTTTTTCTACGTTGCACTCTTTATGCCCCATAAGTCAGCTATACTTCACTAAGTAAACCACTTCTGTTTGGCCTGTCAGAGTAGAATTTTTCCATGCTATCCTAAATCTACTCTAGCCATAAATCTAGTCAAATATATTCTGGAAAGAGTTTCAAAAACTTATGTCCCAAGAGGAAGCCAACTGGCAGGCTCTGTGGAAAATTTTGACAACATTCTCTCATTCTTAGCTTTTCTGGTAAGGGGGTACAAAATGCCTCCAAACACCTGATGCTGCTAAAAGAGGTTTGGTGTTCTAGAGAGTCTGTTATTGTTTGGGCACTGCTAAGGTAAATGCAATGAGAGTTTAAAAGGTTAAGTTAAAAAGTACTGCTCCTAGGGCTCAGTCCATAGGTGCATGCATTTAGTCCAAACAAAATGTGTGTGTGTCTGTCTCTTTGGTCAGTGGATGGCTGCAGACAAGTTGCCGCAGTAATACACTTGTCCGAGTCTCATTAAGGTGCCTTCACCACCAGCAAGTTCCAATCAAGGCAGTGGCTTCTGAGTGGATCCGCTAGACCAGTTCAGTGCAAAGCAGAAAGGTCAGCTCAGAAGTGTAAGGCAGCTCTTTCTTTTCTAGGGGGCTGCCAAGGCGTCATCTAGATAGATTATCTCAAAGGACACAGGATGATTATGAGGACTTCTTAGGATGAAGCTTTCAGAAAATCAAAAACTGCATGGTGAGAAAGAGGCCTGGAAGGTTGCTCTGAGATTTTTTTTTTTTTTTCATCGTGACAATGCACCTGCTCAGGCTTTGAGGATAGCAAAATTCTGTCCTACAAGAATTTTGCTAGAAACCCTTACCTCAAACACCCTACAACCCAAGCTTGGCCCTTCAGACTTCTTTTTGATCCCCAAACTCAAAGAACATTTAAAAGGATCATGATTTGAGTCCTTCCAGGGTACCAAAAAATACTGTTTTGGGGTGGTATAGAACGAAGAGTGCAGATAGGGTTAAGGAGATGGAAACACTGTTTTCAGAAATGTCAAGTATCAGACTGGCCATGGCAATGTGTGTCAGCAGAGGCATCCGGAGTGGAAAGAAGTGGTACTCTTCCTGTGTGGAGGGCCAGAGCGATGACTCTGACATTGGGGATGATACAGTCTTGCTCAAAGCCTATGATATAAAGCCGTGGCCCCATCTAAGCATGTGCTATAGGATGGTGACATCTGTGAAGCTTCAGACGAACCGAAAGACGCACCTGAAAGAAACCCTACTAAGGTGAAAAAATCAACACAAGCAAAGAGAGGAACTGCTCCCCAGGATCGACACATTGCCCCACCCCGCCCGAGGGGAATGAATAACAGAAGTGTGGGTGAAGGGAGACAGCAGTCAGGTCAGGGTGTTATGAAAACAATAATAATTTATAATGTATCAAGGGGTCATGAGGGTGGAAGGTGGGTGAGAGAGGGAAAAAGAGGAGCTGGTATCAAGGGCTCAAATAGAAAGTAAATGTATAGAAAATTATGATGGCAACATATGTACAAATATGCTTCATACAATGGATGTATGAATTGTTATAAGAGCTATAAGAGCCCCCAATAAAAATGATTTATTAATTAAAAATTAAAATTAAAAAACCCTAAAACTCCACTAAAGCAGTGGAAAATTGGTGATAAATGTCCTGCCATTTGGTCAGAAAATGGCTGGATTTACCCAGCTCCCATCACTTCAATTGATTATAGGAAAGAAACATGCGCTGTGGCTTACACTGAATCTGGAAATAGACAGGTGCAAAATCTGTCGGATCTACTTTCCCCAAACTTTGAAGGAGTTCCTAATGTAGAATGCTCAAGAGAATGAAAATGAAAGTCAAATTTCCACAGATAAAAGTAAGAGCTCCTCCTAGTCGCCTGGAAATAAACCAGATAATATCATGGAACTCTTGTCTACCTCCAGGGAAATCTTTTCTACCTCCACTCCCCACCCCCAATGTTAGCATGAGAAGGGTGGGCCAAGAAAGCCAAACCTAAAATTCAGTGGACCACCTCCACCCCTACTCGCTTCCTGTCATGGTGGCTACCTCCATTTCATCTGGACCCCCAGGCATCCCCCCTTCACCTCCCATCTGTCCAGATTCTCTTGATGTTGCTCATGCTCAAGGAAGTGGGCTGATCTCTTCGTCCATTCATGGCTATCACGTGGGATAACGGGCTCATCCAGGGGTGGCAGACAACATCAGAAAAGAAAGGGCTCCGATCGCAAATAAGCAGTAACTAAACTAGACTTTCGCTTTTTGGGGGTGCATGGTTTGTGGATAACAAACCATTAAAAATTATACTATTTAAGAATTGAAAATGTAATGTGCTAACATTAAAGACATTTTGATGCCAAAACTTACAAATGTAAGTTTTATCCCTACCCTCACTAGAATTTTTAGGGTAACCGAAATCTTTACTGATTAGTTGTATGTGGAAATTTAATAAAGCCTTTAGATATAACTTCCCATATGCTGGAAATGCTGCTGATAAAGGAGCAAATCCCATGGCATTATTAATCAAACCATTGAACAAGTCCTCAAGGTGGAATCTAGGGTAACTGCTCTTATTTATTAAAAATAAATTGGTGTCATAAAAGTGAAAAAAGGAGAAAGTAACGAATGTACAAATGTGCTTTACACAATGGATGTATGTATGGATTGTGATAAGAGTTG
Source organism: Echinops telfairi (assembly GCF_000313985.2). Lineage (NCBI taxonomy): Eukaryota > Metazoa > Chordata > Mammalia > Afrosoricida > Tenrecidae > Echinops > Echinops telfairi. The sequence continues at coordinate 64,208,296 of NW_022103920.1, forward strand.
TATGAGCCCTTAATAAAATGATTAACAAAAAAAAAAAAGAAGAAGAGAAAAGTAAAAAATAAAGAATGCAAGTTAGGGCAAGCAGTTGGGAGGCTGGTCAAACAGTTTGACTTGTTGAATACAAAATTAATGATCTGAAATGTAAACCCCCACCTAATTCACAATAAAGGGGTAAAAAAAAAGTTTAAAAAGGAGAAGGGAAAACCTGTTATTCTTAAGGGCTTGCAAGATGGTTTCCACTCATAGGGACCCTGTATACAGCAGAATGAACCCCCACCGGGTGCTAGGCCATCCTCACAATCGTTCTTATGTGTGAGCCCATTGGAGCAGCTACTATGCCAGTTGATCTCTCTTTATTCCCCTCTTTTTTGCTGCCATCTACTTTACCAAACATGCTGTCTTTCTCCAAGGCCTTGTCTTTCCTGATAACATGTCCAAAGTATGTGAGACAGAGTTTCGCCATCCTTGCCTCTAAGGAGCATTCTGGCTGTGCTTTTTCCAAGACAGATTTGTTTGGTCTTTGGGCAGTCCTGGGACTTTCAATATTTTAATCAGCACCATAAGTCAAATTCATCAATCCTTCTTCATTCTTCCTTATTCAATGTCTAATTTTCAGTTGTATCTGATGCAATTGAATATACCATACCATGGCTCAGGCACACCTTAGACCTCAAAGTAACATCCTTGCTTTTTAACACGTCAAAAAGGTCTTGTGCAGCAGATTTACTTAATGCATTGCATCATGTGATCTTTCAACTGCTGCTTCCATGAGCATTGATTGTGGATCCAAGGAAGATGAAATCCTCGACAACTCCGATTTTTTCTCTGTTTAGGTTGATGTTACCTATTGGCCCAGTTGTGAGGATTTTAGTTTTCTTTACATTTAGTTGTAATCCATACTGAAGGCAGGATTCTTTGAGTTACACATCAGCAGTTACACATCAGCAAGTGCTTCATTAAAAGCTAATTAAGAAACGTAACAACTAAAGGCAGTGTGGTAACCCTGATTGAACTGACCCTGATATCAAAAACAATACAAATTTTGGTAGGAAATTGCTATTGAGTAAATTTAAATATAAACTGAATTTTAAATATTAGGTAATTATTGATAATCTTCAGGCACTGTGATGAGGGTGTGGCTTTTAGGAGAATATTTTAATTTGTGTGCTAAAGTGTTTGAAAGTGAAGTGCTGTAATGTTTCTAATATATATTTTAATGTTTTAGCAAACTGTGTGTGTGCATGTTTGTGTGTGTGTGCGCACACATGTGCGTGTGTATCTGTAATTGTGCATGAAGCATATATGGAAAAATATTAATTACTGAATCTCAGTGACATGTATGTAGACATTCATTGTGCCATATATTTCTTATTTTCTGAATATATGGATGTGCACCATAAAAATGTTTAATATGTTTTAACAAATTGAAAAGAGAAATGTAAATTTTATAGACCTAGATGGAGGATATGCCAAGAAACAATAGCTTCATATGTACATGTTTTTGTTTAATAAAGTTTTCTATGATTCTGTAGCAATACTTTTGGACTTACCTCTGTACCTAAGAAATGGTGTTAACATTGAGCCCAGAATCCTACAGAGCTCTAACTTCTACCCATCTTCCTAAATCAGAGTGTTTTCACAGGAGAAGCTGTTTCTGGCAGCCTCCATGCTCAACGCTGCACGTTGGGTTGGGCCATCCAGTATGATGGCCCTGTGCATTTCAATTGCTACTGGAAACCCAAGTAATTCCCTAGGACTCAACCCTTCTCTATGTCTGGTCCCCTTTTATCTCCTGAAATCAGATTCTTTTTTTTTTTTAAATCATTTTATTGGGGCTCATACAACGCTTATCACAATCCACGCATACATCAATTGTGTAAAGCACATTTATACATTTGTTACCCTCAACATTCTCAAAACATTTGCTCTTCACATAAGCCCTTGGCATCAACTCCTCATTTTCCCCTCCCTCTTCACTTCCCCCTCCCTAATGAACCCTTGATAATTTATAAATTATTATTTTGTCATATCTTACACTGTCTGACATCTCCCTTCACCCACTTTTCTATTGCCCATCACCCAGGGAGGAGGTTATATGTACATCCTTGTAATCTGTTCCCCCTTTCCACCCCACCCTCCCTCCACCCTCCTGGTATCGCCACTCTCAGCACTGGTCCCG
>NW_022103920.1:64211116-64226909 GCF_000313985.2 Echinops telfairi
CTTGATAATTTATAAATTATTATTTTGTCATATCTTACACTGTCCGATGGCTCCCTTCACCCACTTTTCTGTTGTCCATCCCCGAGGGAGGAGGTTATATGTAGATCTTTGTAATCAGTACACTATATCTTTTGATAGCCGGGCACCATCAGCTCCGAAATCAGATTCTTCATGCCAGCCTTGACCCCTCACCGTGCCCACCCAGGTTTCCCCAGGTTTTGAACCACAGTGCTTCTACCGGGTTCTGGTATTCCTCACTCTCTGGTCTAGTCTCCCCAAAGACCTGAGTCTGCATTTTCTGCTCTTACTATGACCCCACCGGACACCAAGTCTCCTGTATTTAGCAGAAACCTAACCTGTCCACTCAATCTCTAAACCATCCCCTGGTATTCCTGATGATTTAGATATATAAGAACTTATCAAAGCACTAAGTTTTTTTTCCCAACTAGGATACAATTAATATGGGGCTGAGCCCATTCCTTACAGTATAAGACAAGAGAGGGAGCAGTCTAGAAGCAGCTACGGAGATCATCTTTGTTTTGTTGTCCTCCTTGTCATGCGACAATAGAGGGGTAAATGTCCCCACCTTGTGTGGGGAATTTTGGCTTCGGAAATCAGACTGAACCAGCATGACAAAGATCCAGCCTAATATCATTAATTATGGAAAAGGCAACGTACTTCAATTCAACCAATAGCAAAACTTTTCATCAACACCCCCACCCAAGAGTAGTTAAACTAGGTGCAGCAGCAATTACTAGCTGTTCATCAAACTTCTGGTTCCTCTTCTTCCTGGGCACACAGCTAATCTACCTTCCCCAGTCTCCTTGTAATGAAACATACCCAATGGACTAGTGCTCACTGATGGAATATAGGCAGATCGGACTTTTAGAAGCCGGTGTGATACACAGTCTCCCTTCCTACCCAGGAGATGGAGGAAACATAAGTGAGAGCTCAGGCAATCTGAAATTACATGTTGAAGAAAATTGCTCACCAACCGGGAACCCCTACCTTGTGCTTGAGCCATTAGATAGTTTGGGGTCTATTTGTACTGCAGCCTGGTCTGTAATAACTAATGTGACCAATACTGTCTGCTTTAAAACGTTATATTACTTGACTGTCAAGATGTTGGCATTGCACAAAGCTCCTGGAATATGCAACTAGTTGAAAGGGCAAGGAAGTAGGTAGGAATAATAATGCAACTCCTGACAAACATGTGCTGACTATACTTACAGATTGCCAGACCTGGAACCCTGTATCAGCTATGTGCCATATATTTAAAATTTTTAATTGTATTTATTCTTCACAATAACTTTAGGAAACAGTGTCATGGTCGTCCTTACTACTCAGATGTGAAAACTGAGCCGCAGAGCAGTGGCATTTGGGAAGTGGAGAAGCTGTGGGTCCTGCCTGGTAACTCCACAGCACAAGCTCTGGTTGAGTACCCACTACCAGGTACCAGGCATTTTTTACTATTTCGTTTTCACAAGACCTTGTAAGATAGATTTTATTATCCCATTTCAAAGCTGAGTGACCTGAAGCTCAATGAGGATAAATAATAAGTGCAAGCAACACATCCAGAATGAAGCAGAGCCAAGATTCAAGTCAATGTTTGAATGACTCCAAATTCCCTTCTTTTCGCTTTGTCTTTAACTTTTTTTATCTTCTGGGAGTTTATTGTTTTCAGGTTTTTTTAATTAATAAATAATTTTACTGGGTGCTTTCCTAGCTCTTACAACAATCCATACATCAATTGTATCAAACATATTTGCACATATGCTGCCATCATCATTTTCAAAACATTTTCTTTCTGCTTGAGCTCTTGGTATCAGCTCCTTTTTCCCCCTCCCTCCCCGACCCTCCCACCTTTATGGGCCCCTGATAAATTATAAATTATTATTTCCATATATCACACCATCCACTGTATCCCTTTGCCCATGTTTCTGTTGTTTGTCCCCCTGGGCGGTGGGGAAGGGGGGTAATACATCCATCATTGTAGTCGGTTTCCTGTTTCTCCCCCTTTGCCCCCCTCCCCACCTTCCCCCTACCCTCATGGTATCTCTACTCCCATTACTGTTCATGAGGGGTTTATCGGTCCTGGATTCCATGTGTCAAGAGCTCTTATCTGTACCAGTGTTCATGCTCCGGTCTAGCCGGCATTGTAAGGTAGAAGCAGGGTCATGCTAGTGCATGTATGTGGGTGGGGATGGGGGTGGGGCATTGTTCTTTTTTCATTACTCCACTGAGATCAGAGTGTATCTAGAACAGAGAGACTCAGCTGACTGGACTTCCCTCTATTTCTGACTGTGTGGCCACAGTGATAATAATTATTAGCTACCTTTGGGAACAGTGAAGCCCTGGTGGCATAGTGGTTACTCATTTGGCTGCTAAGTGCAAGGTCAACCGTTAAAACCACCAGCCACTCTGAGGGAGAAAGCTGGGGCTTTCTACTCCCATACAGAGTTACAGGCTCAGAAACTCACCGAGACAGTTCTGCCCTGCCTTAAAGCGCAGCTGTGAGTTGGCATCAACTCGATGGCAGAGACTTTGGTTTGGTTCCAAGGGATCCCTGGTGATTCCATGGTAAAATTCTCACAGTCCATGCCAGAGACATGGGCTCAGTTTGCAGCCTTTACACTGCATGCAAGTGCGGCCAGCACTTGTCTGTCAGCGGAGGCGTGTATAGTACTATGAGGCTACACAGCTTTTAGTGGAGTTTCTAGACTAGGAAAACCAGGAAGAAAGAGCTTGCAAACTGCTTCCAAACACCAGCCCATTGTAACCAAAACAATAACATCTCCTTATGCATACGGTCACCAAGAGAAAGGCAACTAACAACAGTGGTCATGAGGGTCCCTTAAAGTGCTTAGACGTCCCGCTTTTGGCGGGACAGTCCCGATTTTTAACAATTTTTCCCCGCATCCCACGGCATTTTAAAGAAGTCCCAATTTTTGGAAAGAATGCACAACAAGCTAAGGTATACAGTTTTCGGCTGCCATGTGGCTATTTCGCCAGGATACGAGTTTTATCAATGGTGTCCCGCTTTTGTCCCCCTTTACCAATGTTAAAATCTGGTCACCTTACCCTTGACATCACTGCGGCTGCAAAGCCAGCTACATGAAGAGTGCCCTTAGCCGGAGTCAAATCAATCATGTTTAGGTCCGAAAGAAGAGCCGACTGCAGTGCTATGTAAGTGAAGACTTTTTGTGAATAGAGAGTTCATCTGGCAGGGGTTGCAGTAGAGCCCAGCTCCCAAATCAACCTCAGAACCCCCTGAAAAGTCAAGGAGGGGCATCCGAAGGACCTCCAGTGTTAAGGGCATGCCAGTAAGCACAGGGAACCTTTTGGAATTGATATGAACACGAAGAAAAGGTGGCTTGGATCATCTCAGTAGTTCTGCAGACCGGGGGCAGTGTCATTTGTCCCCGCACTTGACTGTTGAACCTGGACAACCACTCTCATACTTGCTATGGAGGCTAGCCCCTCACAGGCTAGTTGACATATCCAGGAATCCCTTAAGATCCATGCCCATCCCTTCTCCCTCCTGGTCTTAACTTGGGACATTGCTAGTATGTCTAGAGGCTTGTACTTAGTGCTGGAGGCGCACAATGGGACAAGTCCATAGCATCAGGCGGTTTCCTGGCCTAGCAGGCCTGTACCTGAAAGACCAACACCATTCTGGGGCCAAAGCCCTGCAGTCCCGTATGTCTCTATTCCACTTCTTGCTGAGGAAAGGCAGGGAGACCGCGGAGGAGCTGCAGCAGTGCAGGGGAAGCTGGGCCGCAGCAGGTACCACAGAGGGACTGCAGGGGGCTGCCATGACACCCAAAGGGAGAGCCTGCCGTACTCTAGGATTGCTCAGGACACAGGAAGTGGACCCAGAGGACCACAAAAGGCCCGTGGAGGTGGTTTCTCTGAAAAGGATGCTTGGCCACAGGCAGAATCAGGAGACTACACGGTGGTGCGGGAGAAGGAGCAGCCCACGCTTTTCCTAGTCACCTCCATCCATCTTACAGATGGCTGTCAAAGTGAATCTTTTCTAAATGCCCCCTGGACACCGTCATCCTTCTCTGATTTCTAACTCCTCTAAAGATTAGGATGGGAGTCATTTTTCGGGCCTATTAGACCCTAGAAGGATTCTGCTAAGCCTTATCGATCCACATAATTCCAGCAACCTCTTGCCTCACAGAGTATGACGACTTTATAGCCTGCAAACGTTAACAGCAAGGTCTTTCATCAAGGTCTATTAAGCACACATACCAACAAAAGCAATTTCCATGGGTTCAAATGGCTCTTAGAAAGGGGAGGGACATAAATCAACAAATGAATGCAAAGGGAAAAAAATAATGTAACAGGTCAAGTAGCAAGGACATAACTCCGGAGAAACACCGCCAACTTGATTTTCTCCATTCCCTCTCTGGCGCTGATGCTACAACTCAGGGGAGGAGGCTGGAGGGAAATATTTCCGTCATGCTGTCAGCAGGATGCCAAGTGACCCAGTAAATGGTCTTAGGAATCAACCTCGGTCAAGGCTCCCTGCTAAGCTGCATCAGGCCACAGCTCTCTGAGGAAGAAAAGCTTATCTCATTTCAGATAAGACTGGTTGTGTGGCAGTTTTAATTTTGGTTCTTTGCCTGGGATGTGACCTAGTTTCACTCTGACTGAAGTATGAACGTGGCATGACCTGGAGGGCGTGAGAAAGGGCGGATTAATGAAACACCGCCCAAGGTACTCCTTCGTGAATAAGGAAGTACTTCCCAGACAACAGAGGCCAGAAACTTGGTATTTGACTTAAAGAGGGATTGAACAGAAACAGCACAGCTGAGCTGGGTGCATCTTGCTGATGAGACTAGTGGTATGTTCTGGGTTTCTTGACTAAACAAATCCTTACAAAACCACGGGTAGGAGCTCCTGTTTTATCCATAGAATTTAAAGATTCGATACAAAAATAGCGCTGTTTGTTAAGGTACTTGCAGTATTTTAGATGCTCTCTCAGCAATATGCTACCTGGCCTTTGCTTGGACGTCACCAGTTAACAGATAAACAACTGTTTTTCAAAGACCAGTCTCAGAAACCCTAGACTGCATGACAGACTGGATGGCTTCACACAGATTGAAGTAGTTTTGCTCTTGACTAAGTTCCTTCCTTCTACACAGGAGTAGGCTGTTTAATTTCAACACAGGATTTTCACATTTATTGTCTTCAGTTGCTCCTGTCTCCTATTTACTAAGAAGGGCAGCTACTTGAAAAGGAGTTTGTTTGGAATGTTCTACTCTTCTTAGTCAATCATCATTATCCAGGGGTAAATTGCTCTGTTTGGAAGTTCAATCATAGTAAAGACAATGAAAGAGAGCTTATTTGTGAGGAGGGGCAAAAAAGAAAAGACATAATGATAGCTAATATGAAAAAAAATCACCAACATGTTAGAAGTAGAAGAAGGGATTGCATAGTTACATGGGAACGTTTGTTTATTTATCTTTAATATTTATTTCCTGGACAAAAATATGATACCAAGGTAGAGAGGAAAGGTAGAAAAACAAAGATTGTAGAATAAGATTAATCTGAGTTTGATTTAGATTTCCTACTTAGTATAAGCAAAATGCTAGTTTCTCAATGCCAAGGAGCCTAAGTATCCAAACCCCTAATAATAAATTAATAATTTTCACACTGATGAGATATTTTTAGAATTAATTCCTCTAATGTGTAGAGCACTCATAAACCTTAATTCTTTTTGTTAATGTTAGTTTCTTTTTTTATGCCCCCCAAATTTTATTGTGATTAAATTCACGTATCATACACTTCTATAGTTCAATCATATTTAAAAAGAGTCATACATACATCACCACATCACCATATCACCACAGTTTCCCTGCCCCTTCCCTTTTCTGGTATTCACCATTTGTCCCCCAATTCCTCTTAACCCCAAGACCACCACCCCCTATCCCTAACAGGTCATTACAGCAATCATTGTCACAATATATTCACCCCCTCTGTGCTTTATATATTGGGGGACCTACCAAAGATTTTTCAAAAAGACCACCAGCAATATTAAAATAAGCCAGAGAGGAAACCTCTGTCAAGAAACAAGCAAGCAATATTTAAACCTAGAACAAATGCTGAATGGGTCAAGAAGGAGATCAGCTGACCGCATCTGGTGTGTATGTATATATGTATATATATGTGTGTGTGTGTATGTATATGTATGTATGTATGTATATATATACCATATACATATATATATGTATACACCATATACAGTAATTCCATCCACCATAATCAAGTTTACAATAATCTTTGTCTGATAGTAGAGCTATTTCCATCCCTCAACTGTACATGGGAACTTTCAGATGCCAAATTATATCTGAGACCTGGGTGACCCTGGAAGCTCCACTTTGTTAGACAGACTGTGAAACTTTCCATACATGAAGCCTTTCCTTTTTCCTCTCTGATTAACAGGAAATTAATTGACTTCTGGGAATTTGAATATAAGTAAACCATTATGAGATTAGAATTTGTGAGGGGTAGTTCACTGACATCTGTTCATAACATCTTTTCATTTTTTTATAAAGCAAACCAAAATTATTTGTTGAACTAGTGAATAAAAAATGAAAACTGTTTATCAACCTTGAGCTCCTGACAGTTTGAGCTGGGGGCTCTTTGTTAGGGAAGGCTTCCCTGCACCCTGCGCCATGTTTCAGACCCTCCACATTAGATGCCAGTAGTGCCACCACACCAGGACGGACCGTCAAAAATCTCTCCAGATACCGACAGATGTTTGCCTTCATTGAGAAACACTCAATAAAAGGAATAAAACGGTGAGACAATACAGTGTCATCGTCGTTGCTTTGTTTGAAAATCCAGTGTTATTTCTTATGCTTCATTCTTACTGCTGTTAATGAAATCTTCGAACCACTTGATATGTGTCCACTTCAAATCAATCAACTCTGTTGACTTCTTGGTAACCTTTAGCTATCTTTAACCTGTATTTACACTAAAAAAAATCTCATCTTTGAAATTTAGAAAGTAACGATCACCCTTGTAAATTTCCCCTAACAAAGGAAAAAAACAAACGGAAAAGCGAAATCAAGGAGACAGAAGCATAAAAAACAAACCTTAAGATTTTTAACCACACCATGAACTAGGTTGCTTTTATTATTTAATGCAGCAAAACATATGGTAGTAGGGTTAGAAACTGGCTCTATGGTCTTTCTGCCAAAAGAGTCATCATGATCACAAGGGAAATGGCACAAAGGTTTTTCATTTTCTTCAAAGTGAGACAAGTTCCTAGCAGACAACCGTCACCCAAAGGGTGGTGGAACGTGATGAGGGAGATCAAGTCTGGTAATTAAACTTGGTTGAGATATGGAGGTTGGGGCAACGCAGAGAAATAAAGAGCTCTTTATTAACCCCCTTTCCCGTGCCCAACGCCATCCTTCTTGTTGTTAGAGACCCTATATACAACAGAAGGAAGCGCTCCCGGTACTGTGCCACCCCCGCAATTGTTTTTATCTCTGAGCCCAATGTTGCAGGCAGCCACTCTGTCAATCCATCTGGTAAAGGCCCTTCCTCTTTCTCACTGCCCCTCTGCTTTTCTAAGCATGATGTCCTTCTCCAAGGATGGGTCTCTCCTGATACTGTCCAAAGTGCGTGAGACAAGGGCTCACCAACCTTGTCTCTAAGGAGCATTCTGGTTTTACTTCTTCCAAGACAGGTCTCTTTGTTCTTTTGTCAGTCCATGTCCTTTCAGTATTCTTCACCAATACCATAATTCAAATGCTCCGATTCTTACTTGGTTTTCTGTATTCAGTGACCAACTTTCACATGAATATGAGATGATTGAAAATACCATGTCTGGGATTAGGCTTCCCTTAGTCCTTCCTTAAAATAACATCTTTGCTTTACAACTCTTTAAAGAGATTTTGTGAAGATTTACCCAATGCAATGTGTTGTTGGGTCTCCTCACTGCTGCCTCCGTGCGGGTTAATTGTGGATCCCAACAAGATGAAATCTTCGACAACTTCAATTTGTATCATGATGTTACCTGATGGTCCAGTGGTGGGGATTTTTGTGTTCTCTCTGTTGAATTATAATCCACACTGAAGGCTGCAACTCGTGATCTTTAGCAGCAATTGCTAAAGTGCTCTTCACTCTCAGCAAGCAGAGTGGTGCTGTCTGCACGGGGCAGGTTATTCACAAACCTTCCTCCAATCCTGATGCTCCTCTCTAATTATTTGCTCAGCCTACAGATTAAACAAGTCAGAATAAGTCATTCTGGAAGCTCTGCTGAAACCCGTTCACTTTGGGTGAACCTGCTGGTATTTGAAATACCAGTGACATAGCTTCCAGCATCACAACATACAAGCCACCAGAGTATGACAAGCTGACAGAGAAGTGGTGGGAAAATACCATGTTAGCCACGTGTATATATTATTTAAAATAATTTATCATCATATATATAGAAAACCATGCCTACATCCCAACAAGATGAGAATGAAGTGAGATAAGACACAGCCGTGGTCCTGTCCATGTGTAGCAAAGAGTAGGCTTTTGATAAATGTTAGCTCCCCATCCCACCTGTTTTATTATAGAGGAAAAGAAAATATTCCCAAGGCCACACAGTTATTAAGAGGCAAAGTCAAGAGTGAAGAGGTAGGCATTTTCACATGTTACTGGTTATACCACTCTGGAAAATGGGTTTACAGGTCCTTGCAATGTTCACCATACATTTATGGTATTATCCAGCAATTTCACTTCTGGAATACATAACAGTCAAGAGAAAATAAGACACCTGTCCACACAGAGACTTGCACACAAATATTTTAGCAGCATTATTCATAGCAACCAACAGCAGGAGACAACTTTAATGCCCAGTAATTGGTGAATGAATAAACAAAATGTGGTATAAAATAGAATGGTATTCAGTAGTAAAAAAGGAACTAACTATGGATTTGTGCTGAGCACAGATAACCCTCAAAAGCAATTTTGCTCAATGCCAGATGCCAGACACAAGAGATCACATATTGTATCATTCCATTTAGCGTGAAATGTTCAGAAAAAAAAAAGTCTATAGAGGTAGAAAGCAGATTCATGGTTTCCGGAGCTGGGAATAGGATAGGTATTAACTTTAAATGGGTATGAGGGGATTTACTGTGTGGATGAAAATCTCTAAAACTAATCTATGGTGATGGATGTACAGGTTGGTGAATTTACTAAAAAATGAATTATAAAAAAGTGTGGAAATGGGTAAATTTTACAATGTGTCAACTATGACAACAAAGTTACAAAGAGAAAGGAAAAAGATGTAGGGCCAGGCTTGGGCCAGTTCTCCCAAACTCTTCACTGTAACGTCCCTTCCGTCGTCCTGTTCCCAGGATTCCAGTTTGTTGTGACATCCAACAGTGTAAACATCATGGAGTCTAAGGAATGTGGAAGTTGTTCATCTAGATGAACAGCCTCTCTGTTAGTTTATTTTACTTTCTAAACTCTAAAATACCTCCAGATAAAACTAGGCCTTATAGGAAGAAAGTGCTTAAAACTCCTACTTCTTTTTTCTAACTGACGTGTTTCTTTTACTGTATAATCTTAGAGTCGTGTATCTTTCTTTGGCTTACAGGCCACTATTCTGATTCTGGTCTCATTTCTCCATCCTGTTCTGTTCAGTATTTGGTTGCCTTTGAGAACACAGGTACAAAGTATCTCTTTAACGCCTCTCTATTACTAACTCCCAGCTCTGGTGAGTTCAAATTTCTTTCAGAATAAATAATCACTCCGACACCGAGAGGAATCTCAGAATAGTACAGATGAAAAGTGTGTTTAGATGCTAATCAAAAGGTTGGGGGTTCAAGTCTGCCCAGAGGTACATGGGGGAAGAGGGGGTCTACTTCCCCAAGCTCAGCCCCTGAGAAGCCACAGAGCACAGTCCTGACACAGATGGAAGCGTTAAGAGTCAGCATGAAGTCGGCAGCAACCGGCGATGGTGCCAGCGAGCTCTCTGAGGAGGGAACGTGAACCAGTTCTTCTTTCTTGAGTATCTCTGAAGCAGTCCTAAGGGGGTCCTCATGGGGGGGGGGGCCTTCAAAGAGTTTGTGCAAAAACTAAATGGAAAGTTACCAGAATGTCCCACAAACTTTTTGAAGGCCTCTCATAGGTCTGCCAGGACACTTGACTAATTGACAAGGTTGTTACTTCTCAAAAGGGTCGTGTCTTTTCTCTTCCAAATATTTTGGCACCCTCCCAAAACAACACACTAGTAAATATTCTTAAATAAAATGTGCCCCCAAATCTGAAATGTTTTAGCAAAAGTAAGTTTCTTCTTTGCCCCAAGACACCCCCCTCCTTGACCCAGATACTATGGTCTTATTCTGTCCTTTCATGAGAAAGTGCAGAAAGAAATCAGAAGGCGCTGGCCAGACATCACGTGCCTCTGATGGGACGCAGGGGCTGGAGGATCTACAGTTCCACCTGGGAACGTTTCTGGCCCCCAAAACCAAACTTAAAGAAGTCTCTAGATCGATCTAATTCCCAGTTGAGGAAAGGTACAGAGGAGGGAGAAAGATGTTAGGCAGCACCCTGTGAAAGAAAGATCAACAAAATTCACATGGCAAGTGACCCATCGACAAACAGAGTGCAAGGAAGTTACAAGGAAGGATTAATCCTTGACTGAAAGGGATCTAAGAGGCATCACAATTAAAGGCAATCTGTAGACATGGTTTGGATTGTGATTCAAAAAAACCAGCTACAAGTCATTTATTTAAAGAGCTAGTCAATTTTAATAATAGATATTTGATATTAAGGAATTATTGGGAGTACAGAGAAGGCTTAAAAAGGTTTGTGGAAAAAAATAAATGTTTAAAACTGGAATTGTTTCAAAAACTGGAATTGTTTCCCACAAACTTTTGAATTCCCTTCATAGCCTTAGGCATAAAAATGGTACTGTGGTTTTGATATAAATAGAGTTATTGTACTTGAGATAGAAACACTGAAGCTCTACATGGGGATAATTGGAATTTTGTTAAAATCATCCAGGACAGACGTATGAGCCCCTAATAAAACGATTAAAAAAAAGTAAGGAAGCAAAAAAAAAAGAAAGAAAATAACAATAATTAGTAATTTATTAGGGGTTCATGAGGTTGGGAGGGTGAGGGAAGGAGGGAAAAAAAGAGGAGCTGATACCAAGGGTTCAAATAGAAAGAAAATATTTTGAAAATGATGATGGCAACATATGTACAAAATGTGCCGATAAAAGTGATGTATGAATTGTTATAAGAGCTGTAAGAGCCCCTAATAAAATGATTTATTAAAATTTTAAAAAAATCATCTAGGACAGAAAGGAGTACAGGAGTAGAGATATCAATAAAACAAGATTGAGCACATATTAATAATTGTTGAAAAGTGTGATTGGTAGGGAGTGCCTAATACTGTTCTGTCTACTTTAGCATATGCTTCATGGATTCCATAACAAAATGTTTCAATAGCATAAAATCCACACAAGTCATACTGCACCTCATTCCCCATGAGGAAATGATGGCCTGGCACTGACCCTCCATCAGAGCGTAGGCATGCCAGGTGGGCTTGCATTTAGCCTGACTGTGCTTCACAGACACGGTGTGCGTTTTAAAGTCACGATTCGGGGCACCGTTGCACCAGCAAGTCCATTGGTGCCATTTTCCCACCAGCATGTGGTCACTTGCCACATTGGTCTCTGTATCACCTTTAGGTCAGTATCACAGTATTTCAAAATTTCTCCTAATGATGTTGCATACTTCATAGGCTGCAGAGTAAGATAAGCATGACGTTCATTTGCACTGGAAGGAAGGAATGTGACCAGCTTTATTGTTTCACCCACTTTCTTGCACCCTTTTCTTTGTTGCAGTGTTTCAGGCACTAACTCTGCTGTCTTCTCGGGTCTGCCTCAGACGGGGAGATGAGTTTAGGCCAGGCCCACCCTGGGTGCCTAGACATCCTTAGTAAAATTTGCATGTATTTCATATACTTGGTATGTGCTAAGTGTTATATACTTTCTAAAAATTATGGATCCCAAGAGAAAGTAGAAGTTGCATTCTATATATTTTTTTATTTATATATATATATATATATATAAAGTGTTTTAGAAACAATTTGGCATCCTACAATTTTACTTGTGATATTTTTCTTGTGATGACTTTGGGTAAACTGCTTCCTCAATATTAATCATAGTAATACATACACACACATCCCCAAGTGGGAAGCAAGTGGGTAAACTCTTGAAATAAATGGAAAGTCTGCTGTAGGCCAGGCTGCCAGGGCTCAGTATTGCTATTTATTTTCTCTTCCGTATTCTCTCTCACTCAGTTCCTCTAACGCTCACCATACTGGGATGTCTGAAGATGAAATGCAATAGCACACATAACCCGGTGGGCCCTTTATTGGACTTTCCATCCTTGAGCCTTGGCCAAGGAACTGTAAGGGTTATAATCAAAATCATCTATAATACTGTATTGTTTATAAATCATCCAACTTGATCTAATTGCTGACATGTGGCCACGTTTAATCTTTGAAATGCAATCTTTTGTTCTATGTAAATCTAATCTAGTATATACTGGTGCTTTTATGACTGATAGAGTTTAAATCACATCGAATCCTAACATAGTTTGCAGATCTTTCTTAGAGTTGATCAATAACAAGTTGTGATTATTCCTAAACGGCTGTGTACCATACTTCCCATAGATAAAAATATCAGGCACTTAGTAAACCACGTGAATCCACAGAAATAATGTCTCTCGACAAGGGTGGGTGCTTTGAAAATGCTTCGTGTCTTTTGTTGCTCTACAGACCACGTGCCTCCATCCGGCCACTGACACTTTAAGGTGAGCAAGCAGGCTGTGGTCACACTGGCTCTGTGATAAAGCAGCCCCTTAAGGGCTGAACAAGCATGATTGCTCATGATATTTTCAAAGACACAGTTGTATTGGCAGTAGATAGAGTGACATTCATAAATAAAAAGAATAACAGATGCTTGCATAGCCGGTCCTCACCTCCTACAAAGGAGCGGGAAGTTGTTAGAACCTGTAGAGGGAGCCCTTGCACCAGGAGATCCTGAACAGGCCTGGAAGCAACTTGCAGAGTTGCCATTTGTAACTACATCCACCCTTATTAGAGGACCATACCCTAGTTACACCCTTCCCTTACCCTCCAGCTCCACTCCCGAAAGCTTAAAAAGAAGAAGAGTTAATGGTTTAGATTGCTTACCTCTTCCTCTTGGCCCATGAAAGGGATTTCTGATAGGAAATATTCTTTTCTTTGTCATGGTAGATGGCCAGGTTTAGTACTGGTACTAACGTGATGTACTGTACATGTGACGTTAGCAAAAGATTTGGTGAAGGCTTTACCTAACTTTGCAAAATGATTCATCTTAACTCTTCTAAAAACACATGATAGACCTGGTCAGACATTGGATGGTGTAGACAAAATAATTATAATTTATAAATTATCAAGGGTTCATGAGGGAAGGGGGAGCAGGAAGGGAGGGGTAAAAATGAGGAGCTGATACCAAGGGCTCAAGTGGCAAGCAAATGTTTTGAGAATGATGAGGGCAACAAATGTACAAATGTGCTTGACATATGGATATATGTATGGATTGAGGTAGGAGTTGTACGAGCCTCCAATAACATGATTTAAGAAGAAGAAGAAAAGAATACTCTTACACTATCATATTCATTCATTTCATCATTAGTAAATCACTGCTTTGGTTAATAATAAAACTGCTGTAATTGAAAACATAACAAGTAATGATTCATATTTATTAAGTGTATTAGGTGACAAGTACTTTCCCTTACTAGAGCTCAGCAACATCCATTTACTCTGCCTTACAAGTAAGGAAAGAGACTAAGAGAAGATACAACTTGTCAAAGACCACCCAACCTGAAGCAATTCAAACCTAAGTCTAACTAACAGCCATAAATCAGTGTTGGCAATGTTGGATGTTAACGTCTTCATCGACATTTTCCCAGCTGTCATTTCATACAGAAGTCGTGGTTGTGTAGCTTTGAAAGTCAGTTGAGTTACTAACACATGTTGAGCCAATACACGATTCTGCATTATAAGATTTCTAAGAGGCCCATGTGACCTGTGCATCTCCTCAGCTATCCAAGGTATCCCTTTCTGTCTGTCTCTCTCGCTTACCATCCCTCAACTGTGTGGTGTCCCCAGTGTATCCATGGGCCTTCACAAATTCTTACTGTGCTCATTCACTCCAACAGGTACTTGATTTGTCGGAGTCATACAGATGAGGGGTCTGGAAAAAGTTTGGGGAAAAGAGGGAATTAAAAGAGAGTGGAATTTTTCCATGAACTTTATGAAGTCCCCTCATACGACAATGACTACTGTTTGTACACTTGGATGCATGCAAACGTTTTACATATGTTGTTTAATCATTCCTCAGAATAGCGCTGGCAAAATAGCTCTGTGAAATAGGTGATTTTATTCTAAACCACAAATGAGGACACAGAGTCTCAGGGAGACTCAATGCCCATCAGAGGTCACATTCAGAAGGCGAGGAAGTTTTGCATAAAATAATTAAAAAAATAAACAACCTGTTAAACTTATCAAAGATCAAACTGGAGCTGCTGTTAAACTGGAAGAGTTTATTGAAGGAACAAAATGATGCAGACTCTGGGTCGCACCTGGTAAGAGTTTACCAGTGGAGTAGCAAAAAACCCTCACAGTGTTTGAATACAATGGATCCAGGAACTTACAAGACAAGTGCTTGAATATAGTTGATCCAGGAACTTACAAGACAAGTGCTTGAATACAGTTGATCCTCGAACTTACAAGACAAGAATGTTGACTGTTTGAATTTACAAAACCCTGCTTTAATGGACACATTGGGAAGACCCTTTAAACATGGCTTTGCTAGTGTAAATTTTGATTCGTTTAACAGCTTAATGCATGGATATTCAAGGGACAGGCGCAGTGAATGCTCTTCCTGGGAACATGCTTTGAGAAGAAGGAAGAGGCAGGTTTCTGAGGTATGCTGACTAGATGAATTTTGAAAGTCAATTTAGAATAAGAATTCAACAGAAAGGGGGTGGATAGAATTTGGCCTGCATCTTTGGCAGAAACCTCTACTTCTTTTGAGTTCCTTCACAAACTATATACAAGGGGACTTCAAAACAGTCATGGAAGAATTCCCTTATCTTTTAATTCTACTTTCCAACAAACTTTTTGTATCCCTCTTGTATATTTGTGAGACTTAAATATAATATTTGATAAAATAATTCTCTTATGAAAAAATTAGACTCTTTGTCCTCATCATAAACACATATTAATTTTAGTAGTTACTGTCCCTTCAAGCTTGACTCTTAGTGACCCCATATGAGAGAATAG
This sequence comes from Echinops telfairi, assembly GCF_000313985.2. Classification (NCBI taxonomy): domain Eukaryota; kingdom Metazoa; phylum Chordata; class Mammalia; order Afrosoricida; family Tenrecidae; genus Echinops; species Echinops telfairi. The sequence continues at coordinate 64,226,477 of NW_022103920.1, forward strand.
AAAGCTGAGAATACCAGAAAGACATTTACTTGTGTTTATTAGTTGTGCAATGGCATATGACTGTGTCTATAACAAACAATGGATAACCCTGAGGAAAAGGGGGATTCCAGAGCACTTCATTGTGCTCATGTGGAACCTGCACCTGGATCAAGAAATAGTAGTTTGCCACTCACACCACTGGTCCTGTAGGGATCATCCTCCCTGGGTTCCTTGTATTTCCAGTTCCTATCTGTACCAGTGTACATCCTCTGGTCTAGCCAGACTTGCTTGCTAGAATTTGGATCATGATAGTGGGAGCGGGGAGGAAACATTTAGGAACTAGAGGAAAGTTGCATTCTTCGTCATTGCTACATCACACCCTGACTGGCTCGCCTCCTCCCCAAGATCCCTCTGCAATGGGATCTCCAGTGGCCTACTAATGGGCTTTGGGTCT